>NW_007735593.1:53946-55342 GCF_000696425.1 Galeopterus variegatus
AAAAAAAATGAGGCAGCTCTGAGAAATTTAGTTTTCTAAGACCACATAAGACATAATCACTTGTCAACAGCAGCTACTAAAATTATTGTGCCTTTTTCATTGGCAACTGTTCCAAATTGCAAGCACAGACTCGGAAGGAGTATATAAATCATAACAGGAGTTTCCAAACAATTCATTAACTGAATTAGCATAATTCATGAAAAGTACCTTTAGTCCTGCTTAATTGCTCAATTAACATTTTTCACATGGTGAAAAAGAATAATAGCACTCAGCTAATAATATATGTCCTAAAATGAAATATGATCTAGCTAGATTATTAACATGGTTCAAATTTACTTCATTTTGTACTAGGGAACTTGTCAAATATTTTACATTTGACTTCTGGCAAATCCAAGTTCATCAAGGCCAGAACCAAGCAGAAGGGCTCACTAAGATGAGAAATAAAAGTTCAGTACCTCATCTTTTCCTGTGAGCAAAGTATTTTCCAAAATTACTCCTGTCTCTGAAACTAGCACTTTCACTCTGTATTGGTTAATGATTCCATTTGGTTGTCTTGGTTTCTTCCAAGTGATTCTTATTTGTGTGGCTTCCACCTCTGCAAGTTGTAAATCAAATATTGCACCTGGAACTGGGGGAAAAAAANGTGGCCAGAGTGTATTGAGCACATGGTTCAGTCAACTTTCAAGTAAGTGCTAGAAGCTGGGGAAATCTTGGACTAGAAACATAGTGACAATATGTTTGGGGGAAATAACAGCACAGGTAGAAGCAGCAGCAATTCTGAACCAAAACAGCAGAAGCCAATTGCTGAATAGCCATCACGTGTGTCTCTAAAGCCCAGTGATTGGTGCACTTGTCCTAACATGTATTCTTTGTGCGCCCCAGGGAACAGCCAGATCTGGATATGACTAGTCTGGAGGCATATAAGGGTCCTTACAGGTGAATAGCTGCCTGGGTGAGGTGAATGAAGACAGTGAAGCAAAATCAGTGCTGACTGCACTTCCTAACAGAAACACGGGGGCGGGGGTGGGGGGTGGAATAAGACTCCCAGTGCAGATAGAAGCAAACACATCGCCCAAAGATCCTGGTACTCTTATTTTAAATCTATGAAATGCGGGCCGAGCCCGTGGCGCACTCGGGAGAGTGCGGCGCTGGGAGTGCAGCAGCGCTCCTGCTGTGGGTTCAGATCCTATATAGGGATGACCGGTTTGCTCACAGCGCTCACTGGCTGAGTGCCGTGCGGCTGGTCTCAAAAAGGACAAAAAAAAAAAATCTATGAAATGACTTAAACCTGTTTTATTTAGTTAGGTTGATTTCTTTAATCAAACATACTTTAAAAAAAAAAATGAGGCAGCTCTGAGAAATTTAGTTTTCTAAGACCACATAAGACATAATCACT
>NW_007735593.1:56360-57688 GCF_000696425.1 Galeopterus variegatus
TGTGGCTTCCACCTCTGCAAGTTGTAAATCAAATATTGCACCTGGAACTGGGGGAAAAAAATGAATAAATGGGAGAATTTAAAACTACATTTTGAAATGAAAACATTTCCTAAATTTTTTAGCTCATGATTTAAGATTTGTAAACAATTCTATTAGAAAATATACCAAAACAATTTACTAATTTATTAGAAATTAGATATGGTGTAAGATTCTTTAAATTCATGGATATTTAAAATTGAATTTCTACACACTGTTCTCAAAATGTACATAAGGAATAGAACATGGAATAATTTTCCAAAATCAAAATATCATAACATTTGCCCAGAACAAATTACCGAATCAAAATAATCTCCCTGAGAAACTGCCTATTTTTAGATGATTAATTCCCAGCCGCAACCTTGAAGCCTTCATGAAAATAACAACATACCAAAAAATAATATCCTGAAGACTTTGAAAGCAATGAAATGTGGTTGGTAAATTTAATTAGGCCATCTTTTATTACACGAAATTGTATGAATGAAGAGTTGATTGATTTTTGTCTGCTGACTTTTCAAATTAATCATGTGAGTCTTAAATTTCAGGTGCCTTCACTCTTTGCCATAGTAAAGAAAAACAGGGATAAAACAAACCACCGAGTACCTAAAGCAAATTCTAGTTGGAAAGTCATCAGCAGCGACATCTAGGGAACCTCCCAGTGCCACAAGAGTAATGGACCAAGGATAAACATGCCCTGAGATTTTGACTATTTTGTTTGCAGGTCATTGTATGATGATGAATAGTCCATTCACCCCTCCAACCCTGACTTTTGTCATCTATAAAAGGAACGTAATTATACTTTTCCTATTACTACACAAGGTTACTATAAGGAATAAATAGTTCAAGAGAATTTTTTAAATGTAGGTTCAAGAAAGAGAAAATGTGACAAAAAATATTGTCCTTATGATCAGGATGTAATAACACATTAAATTCATGACCCTAAGCTGAGGTATTTAGCAGTGGTATAGGTTTAGGAAATTCCAGTTAAAAGAGAGATACATTGCCTTAAAGGAGAATGAAGGAGAATGACCCCTTCTCTTTTAAGACAACAGAAAGAAATTTAAAAATATCACAATTCCCATAAATATTATTTCTCATTAGTGAAAATACTTATGCTTTAAGTTAACCATGTAGTAAAGTGTAACTGTATAGAGTTTTCATCCAGTAGATTGAGTTCTTTGTCCCCATGAACAAGTAAAGAAACCCTCTAGATAATACAATAATATAAGTATTTCTTTTTTTTTTTTTTCTTTTTGTCTTTTTTCGTGTCCAGCAACGGATCGCAACCCTCA
>NW_007735593.1:58348-61560 GCF_000696425.1 Galeopterus variegatus
GGATCCGAACCCTCGGTGGAGTGCTGCCGCACTTCCCAAGCGGCGCACTGTAGCAGTGCGCCGCCGGGCCGGCCCATAAGTATTTCTAAATGTTTGTTAATATTGAATAAATTGATGAACAAATCATTCTGGCTCAAGAGCATATTATTTCATTATTGTGGTCAAGATTGTAGTGTCCAGCATGGGCAAAATCAGTTCTCAAAACTGGGAGATAAACGTAACGTGGATATATCTGTAATTTGCTAGTTCTCTGAACCGGCTTTTCTAAAAACATTTCTGTCCACATATATAAAAGGATAACTTCAAATTGATCTCCCTTAATGCTAGTGTCTTAATCTGATGGAAAAACAGTTTGATCTCTGAAGGATGAGGAAAGAGGCCTAGGCTAGGACCCCACAAGCACTGTCATTCATTCATCATTCAACGAATGAACTCATCATGTGATCATTGTTCTAGGCACTTGAAGACAGAGGGAGAAATAAGACATAAAGCCCTTTGCATGGGTCACCTTTCGTAAGACTTTTATTTCATTAAAATATATTGTACTTAATGTTATGTTTCTATCATCTCATTTACCAATGTACATTTTTCAATGGCAGAGATACTTTTCAATTAACTGTGTAGTGTAAAGAAAAATACCACATGTTCTCACTTATTTGTGGGAGCTAAAAAATAAATACACAAATAAACTGGGGGGGGGGTAGGGAAGAAGACACAACAATCTCAATTCCTTGAAGTTGTTAAGACAAGTGAACAGACATGAGGTAGTTGGGAGGGAGGGGGGATAGGGAGAGGAGAGGGAGGATTTGGTAATGGGTCACAAAAATCAACCACTTTGTATATTAATAAAATAAAACAAAATAAAGTAAAATAAATAAAAATAAATAAATAAATATAAATAAAAATAGCAAGGCTATTTAAATAGCAAATCTCCCATTCCATCCTTCCTTTAAATTTTGTTTGGGAGTTGCTATGTAGATAAAGCCTTAGCCAGTATTACATAACATAAGTCATAGAAGAGATCTGGCATTTTTCCATGTAATATGAACTGATGTAGAATCTTAACTGAAAAAATAAAACAGTTTAATGACTACGTTCATCAGATTAATCAGGCAACTGAACCCTGATTATTGGAAAATAAGTGAAATGGTCTATTCCATTTGATGCAACATGTTAATGTAATAGGATATCAAATATACCCAGTAGAGAAAAAAAAAAAGATATATCTTACTGTCCCTTGTTTTGCTAGCCAAACCCAAGAGCAGTAGCAGACATTGTTTTATCTTTATATTTTTCAATATAATTTATGTATTGTCCCATGACACTAATACCTAAAATTATAATTCAAGTAAAGATTAAGTGTTTCTATATTACCCTAAAAATGTACTTCAAACTTATATGAAAATAATTACTGTAAATCTATCTTTTTTCCTCTGAAGAAAAAAAAGCTTAGCGGATAAAGGAAATGGAGTAGACAGCATTGTATCTTGTCTTTAGAAAGATATTTGATCTGTTACACCACAAATTTTTACAAAGAAACCAGAGAAGTCTGGATTAGATCAAACTCCTTTAATATTGATACAAAATTAACTGAAGAAAATCAAACACACAAGGCAATTTTCCATGGCTCAGCATCAATTCTAAATGTGTTGCCCACAGGGACTACCTAAGAGTCATTGTCAAGTCAATACATTTATAAATTTTACTAATAAGTGAGAAACAGAGCAGTCCTATCATTGCTAAAAATATTCCAAATGGTTTGAAGTTTTCAAGTGAAAAACTAATAGAAAAAATTATATGGGGACAAGTTGCATTGGAGTAAAGAAAACACATAAAATAAATTTTCCATTATCTAGCAAATTAAACTTCAATTAAAAGTGCATTTTGAAAAAATAGATTGAAAAACAAAAGCCACAGAATCCTGAAAAACACAAAGGTGAAAGGCTATGAGTGATTTTCCTTCAAAGAGTTTACTATTTGCAGAAAACAACAAGTTAAATTACTAATGACAAAAGTCTTCACTTCCATAGTCTATTTCTGGGGGAATAAATATGAATTTCAACGGTTTGCTTTTGAGGAATTGTGATGCTGAACCTTCTTATAAAATATCTGACACCAGTTATAGAAAAATTATTAGGGGATATTGAAGCAATAAAGTTTACTTATGATTTATACTATTGCCTGTGTTTCATTCATTAGCATTGTCTGATTTTGGAATAGGCAACTCTATGATATTTTGTAAACTCGGAGACTATTAAGTTATTGATTTTTTCCAAAATCATCTCTTCTTCATGCCCATGTAGAAATCTGCTTAGTAAAATATTAAGGGATATATCGAAACCTTAGGAAACATAGAAACATACAGAAGAACTGCTAACATGTTGATTTTCTTCGATAATCAAAGTAGACTATGGACCATAACATCTTCATTGTTAATGAAAACAACCCTACTGTAATGTAATAGTTCTTATAATTCTCTGTGAGGGGTCAATTCAACATTTATCTTTGAATATCTGGAGATTTCTTAGAAACACAGTTGTTTTAAAGGGTATTAATTTAAAAGAAAGAATACAGTCCTAATTATTTTTTAAATAGACTATAGGTCACTTTTAAATATGGAGAAGAAAATAAATTGAGTAACCTTAACTGGAATACAAAAAAACCTATTATATTAATAAGTGAAAAAAAGATAATCTAAAGCTAAGATATCAATTTTTAATTGAAAGTAGATAGTTCTGAGTTATGAGATTATTCTCATATAAAGTTTCCTTAATTGCAAAGTTTTAATTAATGGGACCAAGATTAATTAGTGTTGTCAGGAGCAGAAAGCTATATTTACTACATTTGCCAGAGCATTCCATTGAAGCACCTCCTGAGGCTGAACTATCCTCAGAAAGCTCCATGGAGGAAGGCTGGCATGAGAGGTAAGAACCACGCCACTCCTGCCGTTACTGGAGCCCACTTGTTTCCAATAGGCCCCACTGAGAGCCACCAGTGTATGGTCTATGCTGTAACTCAGGGCAAATTGCTTTTTACACAGGGCAAATAGAATCATCTATTCAAAATGATTTAGTGTGGAAAATAGCCCATGTGAAATGTATTGCACAAAGTCCTTAAATTTCTACTTCTCATTTGTAAATAAAAAATAAAGAAATAAATGGAAATAAATTTCTAAATGATATCCAGAACAAACAGCATGGCATTGTTTGTGG
>NW_007735593.1:61763-62496 GCF_000696425.1 Galeopterus variegatus
AAATAAATGGAAATAAATTTCTAAATGATATCCAGAACAAACAGCATGGCATTGTTTGTGGCAATGTATTATCTATTTCTCTATTTTTTGTCAAATGCTGTAGGCCAAGAATAATGAAATAATAATCTAAAATTGTGGATTCGATTTAGAAGGATCAAAATCAACTGGACTTAAAAGAAGACAAAAATTGGGGATTTATTTAGTTATGGAACATAAGAATAGAAATTAGTGAGTCAAATGGGTTGATTGAAACTAAATGCTACTAAGACCAAAGTCAATCAACAGCTCTCCTCTATTTGATAACCATAAGTAAATTGGTCCACTTTCTGGGAAATGCTTAAGAGCAGTTTTTAGGTGGAAATAGGAGAAAATGTAAGGTCTAATGGAGAAGCCACACAAAGCTAAGACTCTTATAGAAAAACAATGGTAGGATACATTGAATACAAATTACAAAAGAAATGAGAACATTTTCCCTATGAGTATGCATCTCTTTCTTAATACATATATTAAAACTGTGTACACATTAGGATTTTCATTTGAAATAGATAAAATATATTTTTTATTTTCTTTCATAAACAAAGTATTATCAAGTGTTAATTGTTCTTTGAAGGGGGAGAAGTACAAAATTTCCTAATAGTTGCTGCCCTCTAATGGTCAAATTTTTAAATGATTTATTTGAGAAATGTATGCCTAATCTTGAATTATGTGTGTACTTGTGTGTGTGTGTGTGTGT
>NW_007735593.1:63337-74701 GCF_000696425.1 Galeopterus variegatus
ATTATTTTAGTAAATGCTGGTAAATTTGTGTTATGCATCCACCAGGAATCCTCAGTTACATGAAATACCCTTTTGATTATAAACATATTTTTTATAGGCATCGGGAATACAAGGATTCCTAGGAACACTAGTTTTTTGTTTGTTTGTTTGATGATGATGTTTAATAAATACGTATAAGAAAGTTTCTCGAGGACAAACTTTTTTTTTTCATTATTTTAGTAAATGCTGGTAAATTTGTGTTATGCATCCACCAGGAATCCTCAGTTACATAAAATACCCTTTTGATTATAAACATATTTTTTATAGGCATCGGGAATACAAGGATTCCTAGGAACACCCGAACCCATGGCCTTGGTGTTATCAACACCGCACTCTACCGAGTGAGCCACAGGCCGGCCCCTAGGAACATTTTTTATAGGCATCGGGAATACAAGGATTCCTAGGAACACTAGTTTTGTGAGAAAAAAAAATACTGCACATTAAACACTGTGGTTAAATAATGTTAAATGTGTTTGTTTACTTTATGACTTCTTGAAGTTTTGCCAAAACTCATTGTGAATCTACAACAGACTCATAAGTATATATTATTTCCTAATTTGCTCGATCTTGGATCTCTTTTATTATGAAGTATGCTATGGGCTTGATATTCTAAAGAACACATGTCCAGAATGAATTTAATAAGGAAATAATATGAATTAAGTAAATATAAACCAAATTGCTTCTAATATGTTTTACCAATTCAATAAAATTCACAAGCATGCCAAAAATATCTCATTAACTCTCTAAAGGCGATGTTCTTACCATCTGGAGGAGTGAATATTGAAAGATTTAATTTAGGTCCAATTCCTGCGCTGGTTTCAGCCGCAACATAGACATCATACATTGTAAATGGTGTTAGGTTAGTGAATGCAAACTTAAGGTCTTTTGTGCTATTATCCAAAATCTGTCCTGCAAAAAGCAGAAAACACATACAGATTATTTTTTATTAAGTTTTTTAAGCATTCTCATATTTAAGCATAGAGCCACAAACAATGATAAAGTGTTAACCTATGCACTCAAATTTGTTATTATAGTATTAAAAGCAAATATATTTTAAACATTTAGCTTAGTAGTGCATTGATGCTAACATAATTAAAACAATGGAAAGAACATAAAAACTTCCCATGTTTAAAAATACTTTCTTTAAATCGTAAAGCTCTATTGAACTACCATGTTATTTTTAACATATTTAAAAGGAAACATCACATTTTATCAACATAAAGATAGTGACAGTATTTTACACTCAAATTAATTCAATTTAAATGCTCAATATTTTCATTATCTTTTATAAGAAGATATATTTAGAAAATATTTCTACTTTAGCTACTGAACAAAATTCCTTAGTCTATCAGCAAATTTTCTTAAATCCCCAACT
The DNA here is from genome assembly GCF_000696425.1 of Galeopterus variegatus. Classification (NCBI taxonomy): domain Eukaryota; kingdom Metazoa; phylum Chordata; class Mammalia; order Dermoptera; family Cynocephalidae; genus Galeopterus; species Galeopterus variegatus. Next base: position 64,752 of record NW_007735593.1, read on the forward strand.
TTACCTCTGAATATTTCCTTCACCTTCTTGCTCTACCTGAAACCTGGCTCTCCTCTAGGAACATTGCTTCTAATCCCCTGCAAGCCACCTCAAAAGGTGGCAGTCTAGTACAATTCTGAATAAAAGGTGGGAAAGTGGGTGTCCTTGTCTTGCTCCAGATCTGAGAGAACAGACTCCAATTTTTGTCCATTCAGTATGATATTGGTTGTGGGTTTGTCATACACGGCTTTTATTGTGTTGAGGTACATTCCTTCAATAGCTAATTTGGATACAAAATCAACAGGATACAAAAGTAGCAGGATACAAAATCAACACACAAAAATCAGCAGCCTTCCTATATGCCAACAATGAAATAGCCAAAGAAGAAATCAAGAAAGGAATCCCATTCACAATAGCTACCAAAAAAATATGAAATATTTATGAATAAACTTATCAAAGAGGTAAAATATCTTTACAATGTAAATTATAAAACAGTGGTGAAAAAAAATTAAGAGGATACAAATAAATGGAAAGATATCCCATGTTATGGGTCAGAAGAATTAACATCATCAAAATGTCTATATTACCCAAAGCAATCTACACATTCAATGCAATCCCTATCAAAATACCAATGACATTCTTCACAAAAATAGAAAAAATGATCTTAAAATTTGTATGGAACCACAAAAGAACCCACATAGCAAAAGCAATCTTGAACAAAAAGAACAAAGTTGGAGGTACCTCATTTCCTCACTTTAAATTATACTATAAAGTTATAGTAATCAAAAAACATGGTACTGGCATAAAAACAGACAAATTGGCCAATGGAATAGAATAGAGCCCTGAAATAAACCCATGTACTTAGAGCCAACTGGTTTTCAACAAACGTGCTAAAAATACAGAATGGGGAAAGGACAGCCTTTTCAACAAATGGTTCTGCAAAAACTGGATATCCACATGCAGAAGATTAAAACTAGACCCATATCTTTCACCATACACAAAAATCAAGTCAAGATGGATCAAAGACCTAAATTTAAGTCCCCAAACTGCGAATCTACTAGAAGAAAACATAGGAGAAATTCTACACAAAATGGGAATAGGCAACTAAAGCAAAAATACCTGAATGAGACTACATCAAAATAAAAAGTTTCTGCACAGCAAGGGACACTGTCAACAAAGTAAAGAGACAACCTACAGAATAGGAGAAAGTGTTTGACAACTACACATCAGAAAAGGGGCTAATATCCACAATACATAAGGAACTAAAATGACTCAACAGCAAAAAACCAAATAACCCAATTACAAAATGAGTGAAGGTCCTGAACAGCCAGTTCTCTAAAGAAGACATGCAGATGGCCAACAGGCACATGAAAAAATGCTCAACATCACTAATCGCCAGACAAATATAAATTAAAGCCATAATGAGATGTCATCTCACTACAGTTAGAATGTCTATTATTTGGAGGACTTCGGAAGATGGAAAACTATAGGTGCCCAGGGTGCATTCCTCCAACAAAAGATAGAAATGGGCACACCTCCACTGCTGCCACAGTCACCAGAGCCATTGTCCAGTCCCAGAACCACCACCTATCACAGAGCAGCTCCCCACGGAGCAGAGTCCTGTAGGTTGCCTGTCACTGTAGCAATGGACTCTGCAGACATGAGGGAGACGGGTGCAACTACTATCACCATTGCTGCCTCTATGAGTTAACCCCACTGCTGCCAAAGACACCGAAGCTGTGAGGGAGACAGCTGCAGCCACTGGTGCTGCTGCCACTGCCATGAAGTAACCCACTGCTGCCAAGGACACTGCAGATGTGAGGGAGGGAGTTACTGCCACCAGTGATGCTCTCACCCCCATGAGGCAACCCCCTGCCACCAATGACATTGCAGACTCAAGGAAGATGGCTGCAGCCACTGGCACCACTGCTGCCACCACAAGATAACGCCATTGCTGCTGAGGATACTGCCAAGGATACCGCAGATGTGAGGGAAGCAGTTGAAGACCCCAGGACCCCTGCCACCTCCAGAAGGTAATCCCACTGTTGCTGTGGACACCACAAACACAAGGGAGGCAGTTGTAGCCACTGTTGCCTCCACTGGCCCCACTGCCACAGGACACTACAGATGCCAGGAAGGCAGTTGCAGCCACTGATACCACTGCCACTGCTGTCAGGTAACCCTGCTGTCACTGCAGACATCATAGCTGCACAGGCCACCACTATGAATGCTACAGCCAAGTCAGGGACTGCTGCAACTGTCACTGCTGTAGTCATCACCACACCAGCAATACCAGGCACCCACCATGATCATGCAGGTAGCCCACTGCTGCTGCTGCTGGAGCCACCACTACCATGCAAGTGGCATGCCAAAGCCACCTCCACGACCACTGTTACCCCAAGGGCAGCACGCTACCACAGCAGCAACTACAGCAGCCACTGCTGCTGTGCAGGCAGACCACTGGCCACTCAACTGCATTGACACAAGAAGGGTAACGAATGGAGTCCAGGGAAAAAGAGCAATAGAAGAAGCAACTGCTCTTCCAGATGACCAGACCTCAACCCAGAGACACTAGAAATATGAGTCCACTAAAGGAGTATAATAATTCTCAAGTACCAGACCCCATAGAGCAGGAAACCCTTGAAATAACTGAAAGGGAAATCTGAGTAAAAAATCTTAAGGAAACTCAATGAGATACAAGAAGATGCAGTTAGACAACACAGTGAACTGAACAAAACTATCCAGTGTATGAAGGAGGAAATTAAAAGGAGATTAATACTTTAACAAAAAATGTAGCGGAACTCATGGAACTGAAGGAAACTCAATGAAATAAAAACACAACAGAGAGCTTAAGCAGCAGGCTAGAGTAGGCAGAAGAAAAAAATCTCTGATCTTGAAGACAGTGTCTTTGAAATAAGTGGACAAAAAAAAAAGAAAAAGAATTTTTAAAAATAAATAAAATGTAAGTGAGATAGCAGACAACATTGAGTGTACAAACATCTGAAACACAGGTATTCCTGAAGAGGATGAGAAAGGAAAGGCACTGAAAACATATTCAAAGAAATAATAGCAGAAAACTACCCAGGTGTAGGGAGACACACGGACCTTCAGATTCAGGAGGGTCAAAGATCCTGAAACAGATTCGATCCAAAAAGGTCCTCTCCAAGGTGCATAATAGTCAAACTGTCAAAAATCAAAGACAAAGAGAAAACCCTAAAAACATCAAGAGGAAAATGTCAAGTCACCTGTAAGGAAGTCTCCATAAGACAAACAGCAGACTTCTCAACAGAAACTTTACAGGCCAGAAAAGAATGGGATGATATATTCAAAACACTAAAAGAAAAAAAAAACAAAGACTGCCAGCCAAGAATACTATATCAAGCAAGATTATTCTTCAGAAACAAAAGAGAAATAGTGTAATTCCCAGACAAACAAAAAACTACAAGAGTTCACCCCCATATAACCATCCCTACAAGAAATCTACAAGGGAGTCCTGCATCTGGAATCTAAAACACAATAGTTAACCACTATAAGTACACAAGAAAGAACAAAACCCACTGGTAGATTAAAAATGCAAATGAGAATGTGAAAAAAACTGTATCTTACCACCTCCAAAAACTGACAAACACTGAATCAAACAGTAAAAGGAAAAGAAAGAAAAAAAAGATACTTAAAACATCCAAATGAAAATAAAGTGCCAGAAATAAGACAATACCTTTCGGTAATAATCGAAATGTAAATAGATTAAATTCTCCCCTCGAAAAACCCATACAAGCTGATTGGATTAATAAGCTAGACCCAACTCTATGCTGTCTATAAGAGACTCACTTCACCTGTAAAGACACACACAGGGTAAGAGTGAAGGGATAAACAATGATATACCACACAAGTGGAAATCAAAAATGAACAGGAATAGCTATTCTTATATCAGATAAAATAGGCTTTAAATGAAAAACTATAAAAAGAGACAAGGAAGGCCACTATATAATGATAAAGGAATCTATCCAGCAAGATGACATAAAAAAATCAAAAATATATATGCACCCAACATCAAAGCACCCAGACATATCTCTAAGGAAAGAGATAGACCCAAATATGATAATAATTGGGGACCTAAACACCCCTCTATCAACATTAAACAGATCATCTCAGCAACAAATCAACAGAGAAACACAGGATTTAAACACACTTAAGACCAATTGGAATTGGCAGATATCTACAGAACATTTCATCCAACAACCACAGAATATATATTCTTCTCATCAGCACATGGAACATTCCTCAAGAAAGATCACAAATGAAGCCTCAACAAATTTTTAAAAAATTGAAATTATTTCAAGTATCTTCTCAGATCACAATGGATTAAAACTAGAAGTTAATAACAAGCAAAACTCTGGAAACTATGCAAACACATGGAAATTAAACAACATGCTCCTGAATGACATATGGGTACAAGAAATTAAACAGGAAATAAAAATTTCTCAAACTAATGAAAATAATGACACATCATACCAAAACCTGTGGGACACTGCAAAAGCAGTACTAAGAGAGAAGTTTGTTGCAATAAACACTTACATCAAAAGAATAAAAAGATTTCAAATAAACAACCTAATGCTATATCTCAAAGAACTAGAAAAACAATAACAATCCAATCCTAAAATTAGTGTACAGTAATAAATAATTAAGATTCAAGCAGAATTAAATGAAATGGAGGCCAAAAACAATACAAAAGATCAACGAAACAAAAAGTTGTTTTTTTGAGAAGATAAATAAAATAGACAAACCATTAGCTAGGCTAACTAAAAAAAGAAGAGAGAAGATCCAAATAACAAAACTTAAAAATGAAAAAGCAGACATCACAACTGATACTATAGAAACAAGAAGAATCAGTAGAGACTATTAAAAACAATTATACACCAACAAATTTGAAAACCTGGAGGAAATGGACAAATTCTGAACACATACAAACTACTGAAACAAGAAGAAATAGAAAATCTGAACAGACCAGTAACAGGCAATGAGATAGAAGCAATAATGAGTAGTCTCCCAACAAAGAAAAGCCCAGGGCTGAATGGCTTTACTGCTGAATTCTACCAAACATTTAAAGAAGAGTTAATACCAATTCTCTTCAAACTATTCCAAAAAACTGAAACAGAGCCTGGTCTCCCAAACTCATTCTTTGAAGCCAGCATCACCCTAATACCAAAATGAGACAAAGATACAACAAAAGAAAACTACAGGCCAGTATTTTTGATGAACATAGCTACAAAAATCCACAAAAAAATTAACAAACAGAATACAGCAACATATCAAAAAATTATACACACCATGATTAAGTGGGATTCATCCCAGGGATGCAAGTTTCAACATACACAAGTCAAAAAAATGTGATACATCACATCAACAAAATCAAGGACAAAATCATATGATAATCTCAATAGATGCAGGAAAAGCATTTGACAAAACTCAACATCCCTCTATGATAAAGATTCTCAGCAAATTATGTATAGAAAGAAAGTATCTCAACACAATAAAAGCCATGCCTAAGGATGGGAATGAGGCAAGGATGCTCATTCTCACCACTCCTATTTAACAGACTATTAGAAGTACTAGCCAGAGAGATCTGGCAAGAGAAAGAAATAAAGGACTTCCAGACTGGAAAAGATGAGGTAAAATTGTCCCTGTTGCAGGATACAAAATCAACACACAAATATCAGTTGAGGTTTCATATTCTGTAGTGGACTGAATTATGTCTCTCCCAAACTCACTGGAACTGGAATTGTGTCCACCAAGTTCTATGTATTAGAAACTTGGCCCCCACTGTGACTGTTAAGAGGGTGTGAAATACTATTATGGTAATTAAAAGGTGGAGCCTTGAAGAGGTGATTAGATTGTAGGACCATGCAGTAGTAAATGGATTAAAAATGGTGGTCAGGGACACGGTTCTGAGGCCTTTAAAAGAAGAGAGTATGTCTCTCCTTCTCTCTCTGCTCTCTCTGCTTCTACCATCTGGCAATGTGAGACCACTGGGTCACTGTTGCCGCCAGATGGACTTTGGACTTCCCAGCCTCAGAAACTGTAAGCAATAGATTTCATTTTTTTAATAAATTACCCAGTTTCAGGTATTTTGTTATAAGCAGCAAAAATGGACTAATACATACTCCAATAATGAACTAGCAGAAAAAGAAATCAAGAAAGCTAGCCCATTTACAGTAGTCCCCCCCAAATAAAATACCTAGTAAAGGATTTAACCAAGGAGGTGAAAGATCTCTACAATGAGAACTACACATCACTGCTGAAAGAAATTAAAGAGGACACAAAAAGATAAAAAGATATTTCATTTTCTTGGACTGAAAGAATTAACATTGTGAAAAATGTCCATACAACCCAAAGTGATCTACAGATTTAATGCAATCCCATCAAAATACCAATGACATTCTTCACGGAAATAGAAAAAACAATCCTAACATTCATATGAAACAACAAAATATTCCAAATAACCAAAGCAATCCCAAGCAAAAAGTAAAATAAAATAAAGCGAGAGGCATAACACTACATGACTTTAAATTATACTACAATGCTATAGTAAACAAAATAGCATGGTACTGGTATAAAAACAGACACTCGGGCCAATGGAACAGAATACAGAACCCAGAAATCAACCCACAAACTTATAGCCAACTGATATTTGACAAGGGCAACAGAAGCTTACATTGGGGAAAGGACTGCCTCTTCAATAAGTGGTGCTGGGAAAACTGGATATCCATATGTAGAAAAATAAAACTAGGGGCCGGCCCGGTGGAGCACTGCTACAGTGCGCCACTTGGGAGCGCGGTGGCGCTCCCGCCGAGGGTTCGGATCCCACATACAGACCGGTTCCCACTCACTGGCTGAGCGAGGGGCGGGCGCAGCACCGAGGGTTGCGATCCCGTTGCCAATCCCGTTGCCGGTCCCGGTCCGGTACGGGTGCGACACTGAGGGTTGCAGTCCGTTGCCGGACACGAAAAAAGACAAAAAAAAGGAAAAAAAAAAAGAAAAAGAAAAGAAAAATAAAACTAGATCTGTACATCTCACCAAATACCAAAATCAAAACAAATAGGTTAAAGACTTATGTATAAGACCCAAAACTATACAATTACTATATGAAAACATAGGGGAAATACTTCAGGAAGTAAGACTAGGCAAAGACAATGAATATAATCCCCAGAGTACAGGCAACAGAAGGAAAAATAAACAAATGGGATTATAGCAAAACAAACAGTTAACAGACCAAAAAGACAACTCACAGAATGGGATAAAATATGTTCAAACTCTGCATCCCACAAGGGATTAATATTCAGAATATACAAAGAACTCAAACAACTTAATAGTAAAAAAAAAAATCCAATTAAAAAATGGGCAAAGGAGCTGAATAGGCTTTTCTCAAAGGAAGATATACAAATGGCCAACAGACACATAAAAAAATGCTTAACATCACTAAGCATCAGGGAAATGCAAATCAAACCCACATTTTTTTTTCTTAACGCAAGTGACTGTATTTTGATTCTGACAACTTTCACAGTTGTAGTGCTCTACTAATCCCAGAGTCACTCTCATTCTCGATGGTTTAGCTCTTGATTCAACACTGCAGTCTTAACTTGTGGTGATTTTAACATCTTGATAAATAATCCTCAAATCACTCTGACCTCTCCATAAATAATCTAGTTCTCCACCCTATCTCCTATTCCCTCAAGATCATAACTTAGACATCGCTATTAACAATAATTGCATATCATCTGTATTCTCAATTTCATGCAACTCTCTCTGACCACTCTTTTCTATCTTCTATTCGCTTGCTCTAAAATCCTGAACTGACAATTCTTTACGTCCACTGGGACCTCCAGCCCATTGATCTTATCACCTATTTTATTTTATTTTATTTCCTGTTTTATTTTGTTTGGTCTCTGACCAAACATAATAAAACACTCCTTATCCAACCTCAATGTTATCATCAATTATAATCACTGCTTTAAGTAAGCCTACTCTTCTCTTGCCCTTCTCTTATCGAAGTGAGCTGGAGAAAAGCTCAAAACTACTCTATTTATGACACTTTATTCATAATCTCACTTCAAATGAGCCCTACATGGTGCCTGGCATCTTACTCAACTTCTGTAGTCCAGTAATCCAATCGCCCTCTACTTCTAGATCATTGTTTTATAGTTTCTCTTCCCTACATAGTCCTCTAGCACCTTCTGCCCATCTTCATTCCCAACTAGGATCTTGCTTCCCATTACACTGAATGAATTAAATCAATCAGAAAATATCTGCCACAGACTCCCACCAACACAACTATGTAGCATCTCTACCCCTATCCTCTGCCTTATAACTTGTTACTATGGACAAACTATCTACATTCTTACCTCAAACCAGTCCCTACATTTGAGCATAAGATCTCACCTTCAGACTATATAGACACTTTTCAGTAATTCTCACTTTTGCAATATCATTAATTTTTCCTTTTCCCTCCTTATTCCCAGCACCAAACGTGCTTTATTTGTTTCTACTGAAATGAAATCTGTTACCTTTGCTTACCCCCACTCTGACTCCACACTTCCATTCACTGCTTCACTTTGCAGCAAAACTCAAGAATCTCTATATCCACTGTTCCAATGCTTTTTTCCCATTCTCTCTTAAACCCATTCCAATCAAGCATTTACCCCACGTACTTCACAGCTTTTGTCAAGATCACTAATGATTTCCATGTTGCTAAATGCAATACTTTCTAAATGAGATTTATCAGTCAGCCTCACAAATGAATGAATACTTTATCCAACTCTTGAAAAATAATATCAGATAGGAAAGATGTGTCTGTGTATATGTGTGTTTGGGGGTGGGGGCAGGTAGGAGAGGATTATAATTTTTTAGGAACTACACATATTTTAAATTTTAGGAGCATAAGTTACTTAGAAATGACAGATAAAGGCTACTCATGTGTGGAATATACTAAAAAGCATACATACTTCACAGGGCCTGGTTTTTCAAAATCTTGCAGTTTCAAATATTGACCTTGTGGACAACTGGAAATCTTCCTCAGGCTATAAGTCTCTGGTATGAGATAAAGATTTGTGGCACAGCAAGGTTGCTGGCTCAAGGACAGACTAGTTACTGATTGTTATGTAAAGATACTGAGAAACTGCTGTTAAGAAGGAATGTTAGCTAAGATCAAACTGTTGTTGATAGGACCACTTAATTGTCTACTGGAATGTCATCTGGCTTGTTTCACTAAAGTTACCAGCCTATACTGTTAAACTATAACCCCACCTATGTCTCTTCCTGTAACTTCATGGTCTGGAAAATAAATGCAGGAAGAGAACACCAATTCAGTGTTAATTTTTTGAGGAAGGGTTGGCTCTCGCTGGAGCATTCCCAGGGAAGTTAAACACTTCAGGGATTCTCACTGCTCAGAAGAGATGGGCTTTGAGTAATCCTTTGCATCTCCATCACCCAGGGGAAGTGGGGTGACAAATCCCTTGGGGGCAAAGCAACACAAAGCATCAAAATGGTGCCCTGTGTGAGGACGTTCTCCACAGACTAGAGACTGACCTGCCAAGCATTGGAGAGGAACAGGACATCCGATTCATCCTGGCAAGGGAGTCCCTAATAAGGGAGATGCATTGCATCCCGGTAGGGGAATCACAGGTGGCTTCTGATTAGTGACTGCATGCCTGCGGCAGGTCAAAGTTAGGTCTTTTGCAACCCCAGAGATATTTTTTCGTTTTCTTTACTTTTAAAATATGGATAATTCATTAATGAAAGGGGAGACTGAACATACATTACAACTCCAATGTCTCCTTAAAGCAGCAGGCTGTAAGTAACTGAATGGGAGCTTGTAAAACTGTTAGTGGATATTAAACAACCATGTCCTTGATACCTCAAGGAAGGAAGCCTTAACATAAAAATTTGGGAACAAATTGGTCACTGGCTAATTATGC
>NW_007735593.1:74888-75848 GCF_000696425.1 Galeopterus variegatus
TCACAGGTGGCTTCTGATTAGTGACTGCATGCCTGCGGCAGGTCAAAGTTAGGTCTTTTGCAACCCCAGAGATATTTTTTCGTTTTCTTTACTTTTAAAATATGGATAATTCATTAATGAAAGGGGAGACTGAACATACATTACAACTCCAATGTCTCCTTAAAGCAGCAGGCTGTAAGTAACTGAATGGGAGCTTGTAAAACTGTTAGTGGATATTAAACAACCATGTCCTTGATACCTCAAGGAAGGAAGCCTTAACATAAAAATTTGGGAACAAATTGGTCACTGGCTAATTATGTAATGGGTCTCGTTAAGGCTTCCGACCTAACAACTAGGAATCTATGTCAAGTCACTCTGAGACCTATCTAAGACCTTAACAAAAAGCTAAGACATGTTTCTGTCACCAAAAAAAGATAAAACTTAATCTTTGCCAGTGACTGAGAGACCTTTAAATTGGATAAAGTAAAGTAAACGAAGTTAATATTTCTTTACAGTGTTAGTATTGTTTGAGCATATTTTTCTTTCTGATCTGTACAATGCTTCTCTCCTCTCTTAAAAGCAGTGGTTCTTTTCTTAACTGCATGTGCTACTCTTTTTCTCTGAAGACTCTGGAGTTTTATAAAGAAAAGCAGCCATGGCACCAACCAGACCCCTTTTGGGTCTACTTCTCTTCTCCTAAAAACCTCAAGAGTCAAATGGCTTCATCTCTGATTGTTGGCTCCACTTTTGAGCTCAGTAAACCATTTGAGTAACAAAAACTAGACTAAGATCTACCTATTTAACTACATGGTCTCAAATTTTCTGGCATCCATGTGGTTATCTTAAACAGACTTCTAAATTCTCTTCTAGTTTCATCCATGTATTTCTTCACAAAATTCTATGGTAGAATTCTATGCTAGCTTCTTAAAGGGAGAAAATCTTCTCTGCATCTTCTTGAAAAGATTTGCATACTTTGCTTTA
>NW_007735594.1:0-3045 GCF_000696425.1 Galeopterus variegatus
CATGTGACCTTGGAATGAGAATTTCAGTGTTGCAAGGAAAACCACTATAAAATTATTTAAGCCACTTATTTGAAGCTCCTATTCCTGCAGTGTATACCATGTGGTCCTTCATTGGGGATGTGACCACTTTCAGTGACAGGAAACCCTAATCTCTCAAAGATCAGCCAATTCTACCACCTGTCACCTTTGACCATTCCCTCTTTAATTTGTACATTCCCTCATTTACACTCTTTTTGTGACTTTCACTGTTTTATGACAATTCATGATGATTCCTTTAATGATTGAAGACTGTGAACAATCATGACCTCTTGACTCTTCTCTCCAGATCAAATCCTCTGAGCTCATGCAAGAACTCTCTGTGTGACATGGTTTCCAGACCCTTAAATAATCTGCTTCTTCTCAAGTTCTCTGTACCTCTTTTTAAGTGTGGTCCAAGAACTGAATATAATAATTCAGGGCATTCTCATTAGAACACAGTAAATATGATATCATCTTCCTTGCCCTAGAAATTATACCTTTACTACAGGATTACATCAGAATTTTAATCATTCACATCATGTTTTTAGCATATATTTATTATAATGTAGAAAAATCAACAAAGTTGGTTTTATACAGGCTATTGCTAAGTCAAAACCACTCAGAACTAGAATTTATGCAGTTGTTCTACCTGGATATGAATGTAGTCCTATACAATTATCCAATTTAATTCTATTATGTTACACTTTTGACAATTATTGCAGTCTAAAAAAGTTCTTTTTAATACAGATTCTGTTGTCCAACTTGTTCACACTCCCTTTAAATTTCTCTTCATCCACATCTTTGATAATATGTTTGATTTCTTCTTCCAAGTCACCTGTGATAATATAGATTAAATAAGATTTCTGGACAAAACTACATTAATTTTTTTTCTCACTTTGATTAGCATCGTATATTGCTTTTTGGTCTATTTTACTTAAAACTGCCATTTTTTTTTTCTGGAGGGAAATTCCTAAATAAACTAAAGGATTAAAACAATAATTACTCATAGTCTATCCACTCTTAAGGAAGGAAGGAACCTACCTAAGAACAAAGTAGTAGTTTCAGGCAGTGTGTTTTAAGTAGCCTATGAAAAATACCAAAATAGTGTTACAGATATTTGGAGGCAGGCAAAGATACTTTTGCCTGGGGTGAAAGCCATACGGAACTGGCATTCCAATTATTCATTCATTCATTAAATATTTAGCGGTTACTATGCACCAAGGCTTATTTCATGCATTGCGGAATGACAGACTGAACAAAACAGACTTAAGCCTTTAAGAACAGAGAGTCTATTTCTAAGCAAAATTGGAGGAGAATTATTTCTGGCAAAACAAATAGCAAGAAAAAAAGACTCAGAGGTAAAAATCCCGCTATATATTTTGGGACTGGAGATCTACATCATTCTTAAATGAGGCTGTTTTGCAACAGGAGTTCTCTCAGCGAGTGTTGGCTAGTTGCCATCAAACTCATGATGAAAGAGGCAGGTTGTGTTGCGGTTTTGGATGAAATGTTCACACAAGTGTCCCTGTTATTCCTGATTAGGATTCAGAGTGGTNCCCGCTATATATTTTGGGACTGGAGATCTACATCATTCTTAAATGAGGCTGTTTTGCAACAAGAGTTCTCTCAGCGAGTGTTGGCTAGTTGCCATCAAACTCATGATGAAAGAGGCAGGTTGTGTTGTGGTTTTGGATGAAATGTTCACACAAGTGTCCCTGTTATTCCTGATTAGGATTCAGAGTGGTTTTGTGGTTTTAGAAGCATAGGGTCTTTTTGATATCCTATCTTGCTTATCAGGTTGAGATGAAAGTTTTTGGTAACTTACCAGTTGAAACACTGTAATTTCAAAGCAGGATGTTTCCTATTCTCAGAATATGTGGTGCTAGGGTAAGGCAGCTCAAATCTTCTTTAGCGGAATTTCTTTTTTTTTTTAAACATATTTATCTTCTAGTAATTTTCAATCTTTAGCCTTACTAATACTTATAGACTTCTTTATTCAAAGTTTTCACTTCTATTTACAAAAATAATTTTAATATAACTTGAAAATGATACATGTCCTCACTATACAAAAATTAGAAAATATGCAAAATGAAGAAAAATTCACGAATGATATTACCACTAGAAATAATTATTGTACATACTTCTTTGCATAAAACTCTTGTGATTTTCTTAGGGCAATTTCCAATAAATAAGAAGGTATATTTTAAGACTGTATATAACCAATTCTAAAAAAATTACATAATAATAACTCTTTTTATGTTTCTCCTTTTAATTATACATATAATATTTACCTTATGATAAAAAATTGTTATAAGCTTAGGTTCATTAGAGTCATAATTAATTAGTAAGTCATATATAGTATTAATAATTATTATACTAATAATTAGTAACAAAACAAGGAATTTTGTTTAGTGTTTTGCAATAGTAATTATTATTATAATGCATATATGACATAGTAATTAATTAGGAAGGGACTATCTATGACTCATCTCTGCAACCTAAGTGCTTAGCCAAGGTATGGAATGTGGTAGGTCCACATTTTTATTCAATGAATGATTAGACATGAATAAATTAAGTCTTACCTTGAGAAAATAATTTAAATGGGGGATTTTAAAATACAGTGGGCCCTCCATATGTGTGAGTTCTGCATCCATAGATTCAACCAGCTGCATACCTAAAATATTTGAAAAGAAAAAAAAAACAATAAAAAAGAAAAATACAAGAATAAAAATAATCCAAATTTTAAAAAATACAGTATAACAACCATTTACATAGTATTAGGTATTATACATAATCTAGAGATGATTTAAAGTATACTAGAAGATATCTGTAGGTTATATGCAAATATTATGCCATTTTATATAAGGGACTTGAGCATCTGCAGATTTTGGTATCCTTAGGGGTACTGCAACCAATCTCCCAAGGATACCAAGGGATAACTATAATTATTTCCTCTTTCCATAGTTAATATAAAATTAATAGAGAGAAAAATTATCAGGAACATTTATTGAAATGGAGTGTTATTTG
>NW_007735594.1:3512-11691 GCF_000696425.1 Galeopterus variegatus
AAAAGAAAAATACAAGAATAAAAATAATCCAAATTTTAAAAAATACAGTATAACAACCATTTACATAGTATTAGGTATTATACATAATCTAGAGATGATTTAAAGTATACTAGAAGATATCTGTAGGTTATATGCAAATATTATGCCATTTTATATAAGGGACTTGAGCATCTGCAGATTTTGGTATCCTTAGGGGTACTGCAACCAATCTCCCAAGGATACCAAGGGATAACTATAATTATTTCCTCTTTCCATAGTTAATATAAAATTAATAGAGAGAAAAATTATCAGGAACATTTATTGAAATGGAGTGTTATTTGTCATAGTTCCATTTTTCCCTAATTAAATTCATAGTGAGGAATATAATCAGTATTGAAAATTATCTTCTGCTGTTTTCTCATAATGAGGACAAATCAGAAATGGACATGACATGAGACATCTTCTGAATGCCAAATGCTGGCAGAAACAATCACCAGCTGTTTTTAAACAGTTGCAGCTTATCACCATTCTGACGAGACACAGAAGTCACTTAAATTCTTCTCCATCAACAATCATAAAAAGTCAAATCTGTATTTGGAAGAGAAGGTTATTTCTAATATGTCTAATCCAAATTTGTGGAAATTGCTGAACAACAATTACAAATTAGCCAGTAGGTATTTTTTAAAAATACAATTTGTTTTATTGCTTTTCCTTACAAAATCAACATTGCAGATACTATAGAAAAAAAAGATTATATAATCTCTCTTAATACATTGTTTTACAGTCCCAATAGGATAAAAAATATCACTTTGTATCTCAAAAAGAATTTTTTTTTCCTTTTTGTCTTTTTATACTGACCGGCAATGGGATCACAACCCTAGGTGTCGTGCCCACACCGCGCTCAGCCAGTGAGCGGGAATCGGTCTCCACATGGGATCTGAACCCTCGGCGGGAGCGCCGCTGTGCTCCCAAGCGGTGCACTCTCCAGTGCGCCACCGGGCCGGCCCTCAAAAAGAATTTTTAAAAAATTTCACATTATTGTGGTAAAAGCACGTAAGATGAGATCTATCCTGTTAGATTAAGTGTATAATATACTGATTATAGGCACAATAAATGAATTTTTAAAAAGATAATTTATATTAGTAAGATAATTTTCAAATGTCACTATTTCTTTTTTCCCTAGATAATGTTTATACCAGAGGCATAATACAAAATCACTGTATTTTAATTGAAAAATATAATAAAATAAATGTTAATGAATTTAATACTTACATAATCAATGTGTTCTTTTGTCACAGACAATGTGAGTGTAATTTTACATTGTTTAGTTAACAACATTGGGTTACTTTCCTTCCTACCTCTAGAGAAGATGAACGGTCAGGGAAGCTGGAATACTTCTTGCACAGAAGAGAGAGCCTGCATTTGAATCACAACATGAAACAAAATGTGCTGTTATTTACCCTCAGAAAGTATAAATTTATATCAACAAGCCAGTGTCACATCTGTGCTCCCAAAACAAGGTTTCACTCCCAATAGCCAACTCAAATATTATTTGTAGAGAAATCTGTCTCTACCTAGCTTTACTTTTCCTGTTTCTCCAAGATATTGCCAAGTTTTCAGTCTGTTCAGCACTTGGCAGGGATTGTTTAGCATAATGTATGGTGTCTCGGATAGCTCTATTGCTTCTGTTTTCTATTTGTTCAGAAACTTCTGCTAGTTGATTAAGTGAAGTTATTGAATCTGCTAATTTTTAAAGCTCATGCACAAAAATTTAAAAATAAAAAAATCTAGAAAAAAAAAAAANAGAGAAATCTGTCTCTACCTAGCTTTACTTTTCCTGTTTCTCCAAGATATTGCCAAGTTTTCAGTCTGTTCAGCACTTGGCAGGGATTGTTTAGCATAATGTATGGTGTCTCGGATAGCTCTATTGCTTCTGTTTTCTATTTGTTCAGAAACTTCTGCTAGTTGATTAAGTGAAGTTATTGAATCTGCTAATTTTTAAAGCTCATGCACAAAAATTTAAAAATAAAAAAATCTAGAAAAAAAAAAAAAGATCTGTAGTGACAATTTTCAATCCAGCAGAGGCAATCACATCACAGTCCTCAGCACAGCCAGAGAAACTACGGTGACACTTCAAATCAAGATCTTTAGAACATGAAAACGTTCTAGAAGCATTTTTGAAGGGCCAACCCAAACTGATATTTGAAATTCAGGCTTGAGTCCCAAAGGGATTGATTCAAATCCATGTGGAGTATAGTGCCCATTACTTTTGTAACACATTCTGGGTTCCATATTGAATGCTTTATAGAAGAAGGAGGAGTGGGAGAAGAAGAGGAAGAGGAAGAGGAAGAGGAAAAGAAGGAGATGAAATAGTATATTTGCACCTACTTATTTTCTCCTATTAATTGCTGTTTCTAAAAAGTTCATTGGCAGAAAATGTTTCTGATCTTTACTAACTTGGCAGTGTTAATCCCCAGGTCATAGGAATTTCTGCACAATCTAAACATAGCTTGGGAAAGAATTCAGAGTTTAAAGGGGAAAAAAAACAGTACTGTACAACACTGTAGATACATGGGTATTAAATACAGGATATTTTCACTTCCAATAATTCTGTTTCAGGTGGAGAATGGACACTGATCTACATATGGACAAGAGATTCAAGGATAGCAAAGAAGAAGAGGAATTCTAGATGCCTCTGAAGAGTTCATCTATTGCTATGGAAACAGATACATCCTAGCAACAGCTGCTTGGTACATAGCTGACATGCAGAGCTTAAGCCCTTAAACAAGAAGAAAGTGAACCATGAGGAAATCTTTAGTATATATAGCATTTATATTTTAAGAGTTTGAAAAGGACAGTGGAAAATTTGCACATAAATATGTCAAAAGAATAGCATTACAGAAATTAAGCTTTATTTTCTCACATCATAAAACCCAGCATATTACTTGATATATTCTAATAACTGCTATATTTTTCCGGTTGAAAGAGAAGATTACGCATATCAGATGGCCGATACTAGTTGAACAATTATTTTTGCTGAGTCCAGAAGACAGCATTTAACCATATTTTTAATAAGCATGCCTTGTTTTCAGCAATTCTTAGAATCTTATCAGTGTAAAATATTCCAAACAGTCCTCTGGAAAAGGAGGAGAAAATTCAGATGACGTGGGATTTTTATTAATGCTTGAAAAAATATTGTGATTATATCATTTTTAAGTTAATAGTTTTCTTATGTATTAAATTTTCTGGGTAAGTGCTTCAATTGTTCATACATGGTTTAATAAACATTTATTTCTGTAAAATAAAAATAACCGAATATTTGTTATAATTTGACATTACTTTGTATGAGTGTGCTTGTGTGTGTGTATGTGCATGTCCATAGCAAATAGTTTCTATGGAGCAGAGGATATTCTTTTGTAACTTTCAATCATGTTATAAAAGGTAATGAAATTAACATTAATTAAAGGCTTTAAAGCTATACTGTCAAATTTTCTGGATCACATTTGGAGTAGATCAAACCCTTATTTTGAAGAAAATTAAACCCAGGGAAGCAAGGCATTTTTGCTTTATTATTTATTTACTTATTTTCCAAAGGAAATATATTTCCTTCCTGCTCAGGCATGGGACTGTATGTGCAGGGTTCATTATGTCAGAATCTTTTCAAAATATGATTATAAAGCAAAGCATGCTACTAGGATTAATCACTTGTTAAAGCAGACACCATCAAAAAGAGTAGGCAGAAGATAACCTAAACATAATAAACTGTTTAAAAATAAAGAAAAGGGAAGGGTTGGCTGGTTAGCTCAGTTGGTTAGAGCACAGTGTTGTAAACCAGGAGAAGAGCTCTGATCTCTGCACTGGCCTGCCACCAAAAAAAAAAAAAAAAGTAGTGGTAGGGGAAGTAAGGTAAAATTATGGGATGCATGGGCCATTTTAGGTATCTGGTAGTGAATCCTGGAGGTAAATGTCTCTGATTTATATTGTGTTGCTTAGTCAAAGAATATTCTCTGCTCTTTGCATTGTCTGTAACAGGGAATCGGAGAAGGTGCCAAGTTTTTTTTTTTTTTTTTTCTCTGTGCAAAACTCCATGTGATAGATACCAATGGAAAGTGGAACTTCCTAAAACACTTATTTAACATATGCCTGTAAAAAGCTGGTATTAAAAATGTCATTAAACTTACTTTAAAGATCTAGAAACCTCAGAACTTTCGATACAGCTTACTCTGTGGTGAGACAGGGTTCACACCTCATAGGCTTATTGTTACTTGTACTGAGGCTGTGCCCAAACATTGGTGGGTAACTACTTAATGAAAGTGCCAACTCCAAATAGATGTTTTAAACTTGAAGACCTTCCCAGGTGACCAATGGCAGGACCAAATGTTGGCTTGGGGTTTAGTGTTCATCAATTTCCATTAGCTTCTGAAACCAACACAAACAAACATCTATTTTAATATAAATGATACAGTTTCTGTCCGAATGGAGCTTCCAAATACAGCCTCTGGACTTCCTTTTCTTTTTCTGGGACCATGAAAGTTAGTGAAGCAGGAATGGAAATAATTACATTATTAAGGACTCTTTCAGGAATTCATGCTGCTTTACTGCTTTACGTATGTGGGGAAATAGGATAATTTAGTCAGGCTCCCTCAGCTCAGGTCTGGTTGGCGGTCAAGCAGCACATTTCTTGTAAACAAGTTGTGTGTGGGCAGATGCACCAATGTACCTTTTTAGTTTTGTTGCTATTGTGTTTTCTTGAGTTTGTGAAGCAGTGCTGGCCTGCAGAGCTCGAGTCTAAAAATAAAGCATGTTTACTGTGCTAGCAGCTGCTCAGTTTTTCTTTGGACTTTGCCAGTAGTGGTTGAGTATCTGAGTTTCTCTTTGTACTGCCTAGTTCCTAGATGTGTGTGTGCTGAATAAAGACTATTCCTTCTTCAATCAAGGCTCCAAGGACCTTTTTGCCAGTTAACTATCTCATAGACCTGCATGTGAAGGGTTTGTGAATGGGCTTGAGGGGTCTGTGAGCTCCAGACCCCAGCCCTAGCTCTATAACGTATCTCTTTTAACTTCTAGAATCAATTTTCATATTTAAAACATACTTTCATACCAAACCCATAGGAATAGACCAGAGACAGCTATTGAAAACATGCCATTCTATAAACAGCAACTCAGAAAATTGCTGTGAATGGCTAAAATTTACTTTGTATTTTAATGCAAAATACTATTGGGTGTCTATCAGTTAGAAATGTCTTTTTTTTTTTTTACCCAGAAGAACTAAATTTTTTGTGTGTCTTTATTAAGTGATTGGGAAGCATATATTCTTATCTGAACTGTCAAGATGACAAGACTATGGCTCAGGCCATTTAAATGCTTATTTACCATCACACAGGGAATCGTTTACATGATTCAAACAACCATGTTCTTCTGTGACTGCCGATTTTCACATTAAGTGGATGCTGGTGTCAGAATTACCTTGTTCTTGTGATTCATAGTTTCTGTTTTATAGTATCTAAGCATTCATTAGCTCAAGATACATTATGAGAATCTCCAAAACCTGAAAAATTAATCCTATTTTATTTTAATGTAATTACATCTCCATCCATATGCATATCCATAAACCAAAAATCTGGGAGTCATCCTAGACTGTTTCTTTATTTCTGATCTCTTATATCCAATCACTAAGTCCTATTAATTTTATTTCTATTTTTAAAAACGTTCTAGTGAATTACTGTAACAGGCTTCCAACTGCCTCCTCTGCTGCTGTCTGTTCTCACTTCAGTCAATTCTCCTCACAGTTGCTACCTGAGCGTTCTAAATTCAATTCCAATGGGGTGACTCTCCTGCTTAAAATGTTTTAATGGCTCTCCACTCTTCTCACAGTAAAGTACAGCTTCTTTTGTGGGATACAAATCCTCCAAGACCTGACCTCTGCCTGGTGTTCCAGCCTTATAATCATCTGCTCTTTAAGCTCTAAGCAACAGCTACAGTAAATTATGTTTCCAGAATTGTGTTTGCTTAACACCTGTACACCTTTACTCTTCACTGAGAAACTTTTCTTTAACTACTTTAAGATCACTAAGCATGTTGTTCTAACTTTTTTTTTTAATGGATAATTGCAGACATATATAAAAGTAGACTGAAGAGTATAATAAAACCTCATGTAACCACTACTCATCCTCAACTAATAACCCATGACCAATATTTTCCAGGTATACCTCATACCTCCTGCACTCTTTTCTAGCAGTCCCATTCAGATACCATTTCATCTGTAAATGCTTCAGTATTCAGCTCCTAAAGATAATTTTTTAAAGCTAAATCACAATAACATCTTAAAAATATTTACCAGTGATTTCCTTAATACTATAAAATAGCTGGTAAAGCTTAATTTCTGTCTCACATGTGTTGTCCTTTTGTTTTTAGTTTTCTAATCTTTCAATGTCTTATTGTTTGCTACTTGAATCTGGATCAAAATAAGGCCAAAACATTGCAAATGGTTTATGTGTCTATGATATATAGGTCCTCTCTCCAACTTTTTTCCCACTTTCAAGTTATTTTTGGAAGAAAATTAGGTTATTTATCAAAGGGAGTTTCCAACAATCTGCATTTTGCTGTTTGCTGCACCTGTGCTGTTCTTTAATGGTCTTCTGTCTTCTGTCTGTTTCGATAGTTGGATCTAGAGACTTTGTCAAATTCAGGTCCATTTTTTTTGGCCAGACTATTTCAGAGGCAGTATTGTGTTCTTCTATTAGGAGGCACATACTGTCTGATTATCTCTTTTTTTGTGGTGCAAGGAGCTGTTTACTCTCTTGATTTATTAATTCTTTAGGGGATGCCAAATTGTGGTATTCCAACTCTATTATCCTTTCTCCATTTTATAGCAAGATTACTTTGCTAAATAGAAACATCCCTTCATCTACTATTTGGCTACCAGCGATAGAGCTTATTTATAAACTTTTATTCACTTACCAGTTTTCAAAACATGACCAACAATTTTAAAAATTTTATTTGGTATTGTTACAAACTCACGACACATATTTCATGTGTTCCCATCCATTTTAGTTATTTTTCTTTTTGATGATAAAATTGTCCCTTTTTTGGTCAATGAGAGCCTCCTTAAGTTGGCTCCTGAGTTCTTTTGCCAACTTCACAAGTGTTTTCTTTAATATCTGATATAGCAAGATGTTTCAGGCTCAGCTTGTTTATTTCTTGCCCAGACCTGAAATCCATCATTTCTCTATGAGCTATTTTATTTCTTTAAATAAAAGATCAGGAATATCATATTTATACTTCCAATTTGAATTTAGACACCCAGAAATTTTGCTTATTCTCTTTTACCATACATCTGTATCTTCTTACTCCTACATGATAGAGTAACACACAGGTATTTATTAATTTATTTCACTGTATAGACATAATGGTGTCCGAATCACAATATAAACACTACTACCAACAGCATGATTTCCAGAAATAGCTCAATTCATTTATCCAGTCTTTTTTTCCCCCTTAGGGTTTATCCTATTAGTGATAGTTGCTGGAGACCAGCTCCAGTCGAGTTGTGGGTCCTTGAAAGAGGGATGAGGAAGCCGGCAAAAATAAAAAACACAGACGGAGACCTCAATGCATCAGTATGCATGTTCTCTCTCTGCAGGGTGTCAGCGTGTTGCAGCTGGAGCACAGTA
Source organism: Galeopterus variegatus (assembly GCF_000696425.1). Taxonomy (NCBI): domain Eukaryota; kingdom Metazoa; phylum Chordata; class Mammalia; order Dermoptera; family Cynocephalidae; genus Galeopterus; species Galeopterus variegatus. The sequence goes on from NW_007735594.1 coordinate 11,165, forward strand.
GAGCATGAGACAATGCCTTTTATTTAGTTTTTTCTCTGCAGGGGTTTTATTGGCTACTATTTTTTATTACATCAGCAAGCTTAATAATTCAGAAAGGACAGGGGAAGACAGTTTTTTTTCCTTCGTTAGCACGTCTCAGGTGATAAGCTCATGCTTCCTCCTTTTGGTATCAGGTTATCAGATCGGGATCATCTCATTGTCTTAAAGTTAACCTGTGACCTTTTCTGGTTGGCAAGCTGTGGTTAATATCTACCCTATTAACAGGGTGGGACTATTGCTTACAAAGTGATAGACAGTACTATCATATGACCTATGTCTATTGCTAAATGTAAGTACAAATTTGCTAAAAGGAACAATGCTAATATTGAAATTCTGATCGGGGTGTAATGATCTTATGTTCTAATGGAATGAACCTACTGTTCATATGGAAAAAGAACAGTGGATTTTTGAGCAGCATTATCATGCACATCTTGAGGTTATGCATTCGCTGTGGCCCTATAATCTTGATCTAAATGTTAAAGTGTCCT
>NW_007735594.1:12691-18649 GCF_000696425.1 Galeopterus variegatus
TAAGGGGATAATTTTGAATTGTCCAATTTACTCGGATCCTCTGTGGGAATGTTTAGTTCAATGACTGCATAATTATTTGTGTTATTTTTATAATCTTTTGAGAATTCAGAGAACTGCCACACTAACCAAAATATCGAAAGAGAAGGCAAAAGCCACAAAGCCAAGGCAGGCAGACGTTCTGGTTGCAGAAAGTGCTCCTAGCTGTGGCCTTGCCAGCAGCTTTCCCTCCAACGGCCCTGCCAGCTTGGAGAGGGCAGCCCAAGCTGACTCCTTTAGGATCCTGCCATGGCGTGGACCACGCCAGACAGTAAAATCTTTAATATACTTTAATGACTTAATACAGTTCCCCTTTGTGTAAGTATATCATCAACATACATAGTTAGGTTCATTTTGTTCATTTCCTTAAAATTTCTTAAAAATTTTTAAGAATTAAAATATTTATATCATCTACTTTTTGATTATGCAAAGTGTGTGCATAATGTAAAAATAAAAACAAGGTATATTTAAAGAAGTCTAGTGTCCACCACTGTTTCTTTTTTCCTGATTCCTTCTTCACTTATATAGGTATCTATTTTAAAGAACATTTTTAAGAATTAAAAAAATGTGTGATTTATTTTTCAACAGTGAAATGTTTTCATAATTTAAAAATCAAAACAAAGTATATATAAAGAAGTCTATTGTCTACCCCTATTTCCTTGTTCCTAATTTCTCCTTCACTTATATGAGTATCTATTTTAAAAAGTTTATTTACTTTTGTTTTTTAGTATTAAGCATAAACACACACACACAAATTGTATTTAGGTTTTTTTAAAAGATAAATTGTACCATGATATGCCCACTCTTTTTCCCCCTGCTTTTTTCACCGAGAAATATTTCTCTGAGATCAACCTCTTGTAGTATATAGAGACATTCTCATTCATTTTTATAGCTACATAGTATAGTAATCCATTTGTGTGGCTGTATAATGTGATTCAACCAACTTCCTACTGATGTACATTTAAGTTGCTCTAACAAATAATTCCTGAGATGAAAAGCCTTATGCATGTCCTTTTTTATTTTTGCCAGTATATCAGTGAGACTGATTTTTAAAAAGTGGGATTGCTGGGTCAAAAGATAAATGCAATGTTATTTTGCTAGATATTTCCAATTTATTTTCCATAGAGATTGTTCCTTGTTGCTTTCTGTCTAGAGATATCTGAGTGCCCTTTTTCCCACTGTTTCACTAGCAGAGTACATTTCCTGATTTTTTTATGCCAAACTAAAGGTGAAAAACAGTCTCTTGGCATAGTTTTAATTTGAATATTCTCTTATGAGTGACGTTGAACACTTATTCACATGGTTAAAGCCATTTGCATTTTTTATCTTATGAATAGATTGTTAATTTCTATAGGTCTTTATAGATCAACTGGCCCTTTTCTATTTTTAGAAGCATGTAATATATTCTAGATATTAATTATCTATGATTTAAGTTGTGAATAAGCAATTTGTCTCACTACTCTGCTTATGGTGATTTTGGCTGTTCAAAAATTTTTTTTAGTGTAATAAAATTTTTGCACTTTTCTTTTTGCCTCTGGATTTTGAATCTTAGAAGGAAAAGTTATTCTAATTCAAGGATATAGATTAATTCATCCAAGTTTCTTTTAGTATGTGTATCATTTTATTTTTTGTTTAAATCTTTGATCAATTTGAAGCTTATCTTGGTGTGTAGTGTGAGTAATGAATCCAATTTTACTGTTTATCTAGTTGGCTATCCGGTTATCTCCTAATATCATTGATTTAAAAAAAAAAAATCCAAAAACAGTATCCACAAATCTGAGATGGTCTTTTTTTTTTTTTTTGTCCTTTTTGGAGACTGGCCTCACCATGCTCAGCCAGTGAGCGCTGTGAGCGAACCGGTCATCCCTATATAGGATCCGAACCCGCGGCGGGAGCGCTGCTGCACTCCCAGCGCCGCACTCTCCCTAGTGCGCCATGGGCTCGGCCCTGACATGGTCTTTTTATTATCTATTGTATATGAATCTTATGATATTTATCTTTTTCCATGATTTTGTATAAACCATGCACTTATCTCACATTATTTTAATTTAGAGGCTTTATAAACTGTATTATTTTAATATCTGGTAGAGCTATCCCTTCCTCTGTGCTCGTCTCGATCTTCATCAGGATTCTATTGGGTTTTATCATTCACTGCTGGGTGCCTTTAACCTGACCAACTAGATACGTGCCAGGCATTTATGTCCTGCCAAATTCTAAGAGTAGAGCTAGGGAGGTATGGGTCTGTTTTGAAGTTCTTGGGGGGGGGGGGGTTGTTCGTTTTGTTTTTTTAAATAGCAAAAGATAAATTTGTAAATCAAGACCTCTGAAAATTTCTGATTTCATCCTTTGATTAAAGTAGAAGGCAAATTTTCAATAATGTTGGTATATGCATTATCTCTATCTCTATAATCTGCATTGTTTTAAATTAGAAATTAGTTAATTCTTGAACGATTGTTTGGAATATATATATATATATATATATATATATATATATATCAATTCATTTTACATTAGCATATATTTGGTTTCTTTTGGGTTTTTTTTGTTTTTTTGGGGGGGATGATAGCTAGTTTATAGTCTCAGTGGAAAAAAAAACAGTCAATTTGTGAATTATGTACATGTCTAAAGTTATATTCTTTCTTTTTTAAAAAATTTTATTTTATTTTGTCAATATACAATGTGGTTGATTATTGTGGCCCATTACTGAAACCTCCCTCCCTCTTCTCTCTCCCCCCTCTCTCCCATCAACCTCATATCTGTTCACTTGTCATATCAACTTCAAGGAATTGTGATTGTTGTGTTTTCTTTCCTCCCCCGCCCCTGGTTTTTTTTGTGTGTATTTATATATTTATTTTTAGCTCCTATAAATAAGTGAGAACATGTGATATTTCTCTTTCTGTTCCTGACTCGTTTCACTTAATATAATTCTATCTAGGTCCATCCGTGTTGTTGCAAATGGCAGTATTTCATTCTTTTTATAGCTGAGTAGTATTCCATTGTGTAGATATACCACATTTTCCATAGCCACTCATCTGATGATGGACATTTCGGCTGGTTCCAACTCTTAGCTATTGTAAACAGTGCTGCAATGAACATTGGGGAACAGGTATACCTCTGACTTGATGATTTCCATTCCTCTGGGTAAATTCCCAGCAGTGGAATCACTGGGTCAAATGGTAGATCTATCTGCAATTGTTTGAGGAACCTCCATACCATTTTCCATAGAGGCTGAACCATTTTACAGTCCCACCAACAGTGTATGAGAGTTCCTTTTTCTCCACAACCTCGTCAGCATTTATTGTTCACAGTCTTTTGGATATTAGCCATCCTAACTGGGGTGAGATGACATCTCAGTGTGGTTTTGATTTGCATTTCCCGAATGTTGAGTGATGTTGAACATTTTTTCATGTGTCTGTTGGCCATTTGTATATTTTCCTTTGAGAAATGCCCGCTTAGCTCTTTTGCACATTTTTAAATTGGGTTACTTATCTTTTTTGTTGTAAAGTTGTTTCAGTTCCTTGTATATTCTGGATATTAATCCTTTGTCAGATGTATATTTTGCAAATATTTTCTCCCACTCTGTTGGTCGTTGGTTGTCTTTTAACTCTGTTAATTGTTTCTTTTGCTGTGCAAAAGCTTTTTAGTTTGATATAATCCCATTTGTTTTTCATTTGGTTGTCTGTGCCTTTGGGGTCATATTCATGAAGTCTGTGCCCAATCCTACAATTTGGCTTTTCTTTTCATAGCTACAGAAAAATTAAATCCCATAGTTATAGCCAATTGACTTCTTTTGCAGTCACTAATAATAATATAAAATGATAAACTGCTTTGTAGTATGGGTTAAAGAAATCTACCATGTCCCCTAGTTCCAAAATACATACTACTTTACATGAAGCCCTAAAGCACTTAGTTAAAATTTATTTTTTNTCTGTTAATTGTTTCTTTTGCTGTGCAAAAGCTTTTTAGTTTGATATAATCCCATTTGTTTTTCATTTGGTTGTCTGTGCCTTTGGGGTCATATTCATGAAGTCTGTGCCCAATCCTACAATTTGGCTTTTCTTTTCATAGCTACAGAAAAATTAAATCCCATAGTTATAGCCAATTGACTTCTTTTGCAGTCACTAATAATAATATAAAATGATAAACTGCTTTGTAGTATGGGTTAAAGAAATCTACCATGTCCCCTAGTTCCAAAATACATACTACTTTACATGAAGCCCTAAAGCACTTAGTTAAAATTTATTTTTTTAAAATGGCAAAATGCAAAGACTTTTTTATATTGAGTAACAACATCTTAGCTTGAAAATCAAACTGTCCTACCTAGTATTCTTTTAATCCTGAAAGCATAGATCCCAAGATAAGCAAGTTCTGATGAGACAACTAGAGAAAAGGCTGCAATATCTTACACCTTACTAACTAACTCCCTGACATAAATTCCACTGTGCTTAACATATATGAGGCAGCTTGAGATTATTGGAACTTGGGAAACTGCGTACTTAAATGAGGTAACTACAAAGTGTCAGTCCATGGTGTAGTGAGGTGGTGTAGTGGGTCTTGCCTTTGAAAAACATGAGTACAAAAATCCTGTGATAATTTTCATACACTGTTTGTTATATAGAGATTGATGTATATGTATTTTACATGTATATATGTTTATATGATGTATATATAGTAATTAATATTCCTGATTCATCTTCTGCAAGAGCCCCTTACTTGTTGGGCTTGTGTCTTATCTGTCACTCTAGGCCCAGCATTTGGCACAGTGCCTGGAGCAAAATAAGCATTCAAAAAGTTTTATCAAATGAATAAATAAATAATGACCGAACTTTGTCTGCCATTTGTGCCTAGTTCTGTTCTCACACAAGGGTCACCTGTGCTTGGAGATGGGCTGCAATTAAGTCCCAAATTTAATAATGTAAAGGATTCCCAATATGACAGCATTTCTCTCCACAGAAGTAATTCAATATGGGGAAAAATTATTGCTGTCTGGCCTTTTATATTCCTGAAATGGTAACTGGCTTTTGCATGCAATGTTTTCCTGTGTTGGAAAAAAGACTGTTGTAAGACTTTCAGAGTAGCTTAAAATATTATAAATAAATGAAGAGAATCAGATGGTTAATTTGCAGGTCACCATCAAGAGCAAATCTGAATAATAATGCAATATGCTCTGTGCTGGAATGGCGAGGAGATGTGAGGATGGATTTTGTCCTGGAGTGACTTAGACTGAAGAGGGAAAGAAAGATTATAGATTCAGAGTCAACAAAACTTTAAAAGAAACAGTTAATTTTCACATGTTTCCACTGTGGTGCACAAATTTTATGGGCATTCTTTTTAGGCAACACAGCAGATGTCATCCAATCATTTAATATAGATAATCATTTTTACATTTCCAAATTCTCTGAGGCTCTCGGGTACTTATTTAAATACAAATTCATTTTTCAGGGCTCAGAATTTTATGCTTCTTTATTCTGGCAGGTACATCACATTGACTTTCATTTTGAACAAGAAGATCAGAGATTAATAATTTGCTTCTTTATAGCTATAGTTTTCATTCTTTCCTTCTAGAATGTTTAAAACCATGGATGAAAATATCTATAACAAAAATAACAGATGAAAGTGTTTATAACTCCAGTAAAATGTCCCAGTTTAGCAAAAATATTCTGAAGAAATGAAAAAGGTAGTTTTTTGTTCAAATTTTAAGTATTATTTACAAATAGTACAATTCAATTTATGCTATTGTGAAATGACGTGCTTATCTTTTAAACATTTAAACATGGTTTACCCAAACCAGTTTTGGTCCAGGCAGGGGGAGGTCAAAAAGAAAGGCACTAAGGAGAAGGGAGAAGATTCAAAGATACAGGGGAAAAACAGAGAAAAGACAGAATATGACAGATGTCAGAACAAATTAAAATTGATAGATAC
>NW_007735594.1:19559-20649 GCF_000696425.1 Galeopterus variegatus
AAACTTAAGGAAATTATTTACATATCTATGTACCCACCTAAGCCCTGCAAAATGAGTGCACCTAAATCATTCCAATAACAGGATTTTTTTTTGAAAAAGAGAAAAAAGTTCCAAGTCTGCACCTTGCACTGTGCACAGCTAGCCTCAAACACATCATTTGGCTCTCAACTAAAACTTTCCACTTTGGGGGAGGATTGTAAAATCTTAGCTTGGCGCTGGCTACTCAGATTAGAAAGTGTGGCAGTAAGCCCCTTGCCGGATTCTTTAGCAGATTCGGAGATCAAAATACAGCCCAGACCTTACCAGAGCGTCGCAGGTTTTGAATGACTCCCTCATTTTTTCTGGCTTGCAGTTCCAGTTCACGACCAGAGGTGGCGCTGAGTGTACAGGGAACCTACGGCTGACTTGAACCAGAGGTTGGAAATAAGACCAAAGTCTGTAAGCATGAATCCTCAGTTAACCTCAGCAGCACATCATCTAAGATAGTCTGCAGGAAGAGAAAGCAAAGAATAAACAGCAAATCGAATGGCCTTGCATTAGGAGAGCCTCAGAGTAGGAAAGAGATAGGAATGAAAACCCCGACAGGTTAATATGGGTAGAAGCACAAACCGAGGGAGGCATCAGGAATACAGACCAAAGCACTCTGAGAACTGTGGCGCTGATGTATTTCCAAAGGTTAAATCACCCTTTAGAGGAGTTTTCATTTGCCAGAAGGACGATGGGAGTTTTCAAGTTTTTATGTTGCATTCTAAATGTCTGTGGCCTGGTTGGAGTGCTTCTGTCTTTAGCGAGTAGGAATCCAAAAGTAATTTGGTTGAGTCACAGAGTACTACCCGTTCCCCCAGAAGGCTAATTTTATTTATTTATTTATTTATTATTATGAATATTCATGAGATACAAAACTAATTGTCATCCCTTGTGCCCATGATGTGAGGGCCAGATTCATACTGGCAGCATACCCATTACCAGAAATTACTTTTGTACCCCATGTCCTCACCCAATTATCCCCCAACATCCCTCCCACTTCCTCTTTCCCCCTCACTCCACTTTGTAGCCCAAGGAATGTTCCCTCCCTCTGTTGGATCACGGC
>NW_007735594.1:21287-35867 GCF_000696425.1 Galeopterus variegatus
TTTTATGGCAGAGTAGTATTCCATGGTGTATATATACCACAGTTTCCTTATCCAGTCATCTCTCGATGGACATTTACATTGGTTCCAACTCTTGGCTGTTGCAGATAGAGCTGTGATGAACATGGCAGTGCAGGTATCTCTTTGACATGATGATTTCCATTCCTCTGGGTATATAACCAGAAGAGGGATTGCTGGATCATATGGAAGATCTATCTGTATTGTTTGAGAAACCTCCATACTGTTTTCCATAGTGGTTGTACTAATTTACAGTCCCACCAACAGTGTAGGAGCGTTCCCTTCTCTCCACACCCTCACCAGCATTTGTTATTCTCTGTCTTTTTGATTATAGCCAGTCTACCTGGGGTGAGATGATATCTCAGTGTAGTTTTAATTTGCATTTCCCTGATGACTAGTGATGTAGTGATGCTGAACATTTTTTTCATGAACCTGTTGGCCATTTGTATGTCTTCCTTTGAAAAATGTCTATTAAGCTCCTTTGACCATTTTTTAATTGGATTATTTGTTTTTTGACTGTGTAATTGCTTGAGTTCCTTGTATATTCTGGATATTAATCCCTTGTCGGATTCATAGTTAGCAAAGATTTTTCTCCCACTCTATAGGTTGTCATTTCAGTCTGTTGATTGTTTCCTTTGCTGTGCAGAAGCTTTTTAGTTTGATACAGTCCCATTTGTTTATTTTTTCTTTTGCTGCTTGTGCTTTCAGGCTCATGTTCATAAAGTCTGTGCCCAGACCTAGTTGCTGAAGTGTTTCACCTGTATTTTCCCTTAGTAATTTAACAGTTTCAGGTCTGGTTACCAGATGTTTTCGAAACAAACACATCCATCTTAAGTGAGAAAGACATAAACTGCTCAACGTGAAGCAGCAAGGTGAGAGAGTGTGTGTGCATGTATATGTATATATGGAATAAACAAAATTGGAGACTTCAAATAAAAGAGAAAAACTTACCCAAAATTCCTCCAACAAGTATGGCAATCTCTTAAAATTATTTTTATGCTTTTCTATTGCTTAATCTTCTGTTTTTTTAAATTAAAAAAAATAACTGAAGGCAAAAAGTTTTCAAATCATACAAAAGGATTTGAAATAGAAAATAAAAATGTTTTTCCCTGCCTTTCTTGTATAACTCCCTCTTCCATCTTTGGGATTCATAACCAGGGCACACACAGCTATGGTTAAGGAGGTATTGAGTGCTTCATTCTTGCTACTCAAGGAATGATCTGTGAACCAGCAGCACCAGCATCACCTGGGAGATTGTTAGAAATAAAGAATCTCAGGACCAGGCCAGATTAAAAGTATCAAGACCTGTATTTTAACAAGATCCTCAAGTGACATGTATACACATTGAAGCTTGAGAAACTCTGCCCTCGATTCCAAAGAGAGAACCATTAACTGAGGCCACTCCTCGTCTAACTTAGCAAAAGGCTGCAGAAATGGTCTAACTCTAATAAATGCCTATTCTTAGTCTAGATAGAGGACTAGAGAAGGGGAGTGTAAGTCAATCATCATTAAAGACATTGAGAAATACAGTGTTCAGAGGAAAAAGTGCTTTCCCAGACAGTGAAAGGAACTCCAAAGGAATCAGTAACAATTAGAGGTGATACTTAGAGAACATTTGTATAAACTGGATGTTTATTGATTTGCAAGTTCTACATGGACACCCTGTTGCTTCCCTCAGAGTATAAAGGAAGATGCAAGTTATCAAGAAGGAACTGTGGTGTATGATGGGAAGAAGATGTGGATAACCAGTCTTGTTAAACTTCTCTCTGTGTAATGGAGATGCACAGGATTACTCAAAGCAACATCAATACGTTGAGAAGCCCAGAGGGTCTGTATCCCACAGAAAATGGGAACAGCTCTCATTCAAAGTTAGCTTCTGTATTTATTGTAAATACAAGGAGGTTTCACAAGAAAATTCAGTTGATTAAATCATTACAAAGGACATAAGGACATGGGCAGTTTTACAAAAGTTATCTAAAATCTAGCTTAAGCAATGGAAACTAGTGACATCAGTAAAATTAATAATGTGACATTCCAAAGTACAATTAGTGAAAAGCTAAGTTGGTCAAACTGGCTCATTATCTAAAGTATAACCTCTCCCTAAGCAAAAGTTACATTCTTATGATAAAATCTAAGTACAATTGTGTCTGAAGTTTCTCCCAACAGACAGCTTGCCCCTAGCAAATATATTTTTTCACATCTTTTCCTTCAGCAATTCTTAAAATCTAACAGCATCGGTATGACAACCACCTTTTAGCTATAAATCATTAAAGTATACAATCCCATACCTAAGCAGTGATTAGAGTTGATTAGATGGGCTTTTGCCTTCTGGCTATAGGCCATTGCCTCCTACTCCGAGGGCTTTTGCCCCAATATGTATTTACCTAAAAACCCTATTCTAAATATCAAATGAGAATCAACATTATTTAGTTAGAATTGATTAAATGTGCTTTTGCCCTCTATCTGTAGACTTTGACCTCTTATCCGAGGGCTTTTGTCCTATATGTACTTACCTAAAAGCCCTATTCTAAAATCAAATGAGAATCCACCTATCTAACCCTTCATATAACCCTAGGACTGTGGAATGTTTTCCCTTCCCCCACTTGCAAGTCTCCCAAACTAGCTCAACGTACACATCTTCTTGTGCCTCCGTGAGGTGGGACATAGACATTAGATGAGAAAGTATGTGCCCAGGGACTGCTAAGCTCAGTAAGGTTTTGTCCATTCCAGAAAAATAATTGTTGTCGTGAGTCACTGTCCTGGCTAAAGGAGACACTCCTGCTATGTCTCCATGGGGTAACAGTGACAGAAGAAGCCTGGGTGAATACAGCAAAGCATTGCCCTAAGAAAACCGCTCATAGTGCCCTCTGTGGACCCTCACAACCATGAATGTCATCAGCAGCGAGGAAAGAGCTCACACCAGAGCAAGAACGGGGTCCGGTCTGTGACCATCATCCAGGTAGCTATGTAGAGGAACCTCACTGCTACTGTCACTCCTTTAGCAAGATATAAAATAATCTGGGGAATTCCACAGTGTTTGTGGAATTGTATTATAAAATACAGAGCCATAGAAACATTCCATGTATTGTTAATTTTTAGAATCTGCTTAGAAACTTTTGTAGGGAATGTTTTTAATAACTTTTGTTTTTCTTCTTCCTTTTTGAAACCTGCTTTCGAAAACATGTTCTGTTTTTTAAGTTTGAAAGAAATTATGAGACATAAGAGATAAAACTCAAAGCAGTTTGTTTTGTTTTATTAAAATAATTTTGTCAAACAGGCAAGAAGGAAGAATTTGGAAACAATTATGTAAAAGTATTACTCAGACTACCTATGGGTTTTAATTTTTTAGGATAGATTCAGCATTTTAGGTGCCAGAGATTGGCAGGAAGAGACCACCTACACATAAACATTCGTGTTTCTCCATCCATTATAGGATTAGGTTTATGTTCGTGATTTAACTCACCAAAGCTGCAAAAATGTTACCAAAAGTAATTAACCATGCACAAAAGGTATACATACCGCATATCATAATACACCTTTCCTTAGCCTAGGGATCCCAAAACTATTGCAGTTGCTGGTGAAATGCCAGCAGTTTCAGTAACAGGTAGACTTAATATAAATAATCGGTATGCTTCTGCTTAAGGCAGCATTCCTCAGCCTCAGAACCACTGACTTCGGAGCTGATAATTTTATTTGTGGGAGGCTGTCCTGAGCATTGCAGGATGTTTAGCAGCATGCATGAGCTTCACCCACTAGATGTTGTGACAACCCAAAATGCCTCCAGATGGTGCCAAATATACCCTGGGGGATATGTAGCATGCAGTTGAAAATCACTGAATTCAGGTGATATTTGCAAATAGTTGGCTCTCCTGATTCTTGCTCTATACTCAGCATCCTCAAAGCAATGCCATCACACTGGGTGAAGCAAATGGTGTCAATGGGTAGGGGCTTGTATTTAAAAAAAAAAACCCTTTATAAAAAGTAGCCAGGCTAGTTATGCTTTACATTACAAGTTGTATGAAATTAAGCATTTAAGTGCTCATTTACAACATTTATAAATTATACATAGTGATGCTTTTTCTTTTCTACCTCCCTCTTTTATAATCTTTTTTCTTCCCACTTTTTTCTCACTTCCCACATTTTCGTTTGTTGTGCATGAAGGTTTTGCAAGTGGGGAGTAAGATGGTCATGTCTGGAATATTTTATTATTAATTTAAGTTTAATCCATAGCTCAACCAACCAATCAAATTGTTGTATTTATAAATGTCATTCTGCATTATGGCACGAAGTCTGTGATCATTTACCTAAATGCAGCATATCTCTCTCAGTTACATGTAACCTGATATAATTCCTGTTTATATCTTACCCACTCCACTTTCTACTTCTGCTATGTTTTTTTTTTTTTTTTTTTTTTTAGTAAATAGGGGCAATTTTACAGAGAAATAACATTGTGCTTGCACCAGAAAGATAAATAGATATGACAGCTATATGAAAAGCAACAATAATGCATTTAGTATTTCACCAGTGACAATCACAGATAACAGGTCTAAGATATGAAAGTTTTAAACAAGATGAATTAGCATAGGCAGATCTTTCCTCCAGGGTAAGGGCAAGGAGAGAACACCTGGTACTGAACTCATTGCCTTGGATGCACACCTCAGTAACAATAGCCCTTTGCCTATGCAGTTATTACTAGTCTGAAAAATAAGTATCAAGTCACTTCTTATCCACTAAAATGGTTATAATAAAAATACACAGAATAACAAATGTTGGGAAGGATATGTAGGAACTGGAACCGTCCTCACACATTGTTGGTGGCAATGTAAATTGTGACAACCACTTTGGAAAAGAGCTTGGTAATTTCTTAAAAAGTTAAACACAAACTGACCAAAAAACCTGACAATTCCATTCCCGCATATCTAGCCAAGAAAAATTTTTAAAAATCCATATAAAAAGTTGTTCATAACAGTAGCATTGTTCATAATTGGAAGAAGTGAAAACAGTCCAAAAGTCCATCAGCTCGTGAACGAATAAACAAAATGTGGTATATCCACAAAATGAAATGTAACTCAGCAATAAAAACAGTTGAATCACTGACTCATGCCACAACATGAATGAATCTCAAAAACATTATGCTGAGAAGTTCAATGCAAAAGACTACATATTGTAGGTTCCATGTATATGCAATGTTCAGAAAAGTCAAATTATAGAGATAGAAGCAGATCAGGGGGTTCCTATGGATGTGAATGAGAACAGGAGGGATTGATTAAAAACTGGGTGCAGGGCATCTTCCTGACGTGATGAAAATGTTCTAAAATTGAAATAGGTGATGGTTTGACAGATCTATAAGTTTAATAAAAAATATTGAATTATACAATTAAAATGGGTGAATTTTATAAATTATAGCTCAATAAAATTGTCTGAAAAGAATGAGAAGACAGACTGCAAATAGAAAGAACTGCTTTGTTTGCCTTTCTTAGATTATCTTGTTCCATATTTTTAACTTTGTATAAACCAAATCAATTTTATTTGATTCTGCCCTCTCTAACCTCCCTGAGGGTCACATTGTTAGAATTCTGATTGAGTAAAATCTCACTTATTACACTTAGTTACTTTATAGTGAAGAATTAACTTTATCCAAGGAGAGCTCTGGCCTTTGCCCTAGGATACTGGAAGGTAAGCTCTAAGTCCTTGGAATTTCATGCTTAGGGGAGTGTCTTTCTTTGTCCAGAGGCTGCGGCCATCTGACAGTCCAACAATATGATTTCTGATGTGGGCTTTGGGCCACATGGTTTAAGTTTTACCTCTGCAAGGATCTGAAGACTAGAGATAACAGCCTGACTTCTGGAAAAGTATGAAAACTAAAGATTAACCTCACAGTCAGGATGTAAGTGAGCCCAATTAAAATCTGGACCCCAAGAGCTTGGGTGAGCCTTCCTGGTTGGTAATACTTCATGCATATTGTCACAAATCGGTGTTGGCAAGTAATGTGTCCATGACTCCTGGGAGAGAGAACAAAAGAAGCTCTGCATGTGGTTCGTTTCCTGGACTCTGCCCTGTGTAGTTCTTCCCTTACATGACTCTAATTTGATAATAACAGCTTTTAGTAAATTCTGTGACTCCTTCCAGTGAATTATTGAATATGAAGGTGGTTTGGAGAAGACCCCCAAAACTTAAAGTTGGTGTCAGATGTGGCAGAAATCCTCCATGGGAACTATACCCTCTAACTGTATAGTTAATGAACCGTCTCAAAAAGCAATAGTTTCTCTTTTATATTTTAAAGCATTCTGAACTCCATTTTCCAATTCTTTAAGATGGTCAAATCTTGAGCTTATTTAGTATCTTCCTGGAAGTTGGTAATTGCCAAATTATTATTGGAGTTAAGAAAAATATTTTCAAGACAAGATTTTAATCTTTTTCTGGAAAGGCATTATATAGTGTCCTCCTACTAAATACTGGGCAGTGTTTACTGCAGGGCTAGATGTCTCAATGTAGTTCACTGTGTACTGAAAAGCACCACAGAAATATTCATCTGAACCGAATTGACCTGAATTAAATTAAGAAGCTCCAACTCAGATTGTTGGCACATTAGAGAGAATCCTTAATCAGCATTTTATTCCTGAGGACTGACCACAAATTACTTAGTCAATCATTACATACACAAAATTAAATGAATTTAAAACTGAAATTTATGCATATTTATATCATAATTAATTCACTTTAGAGGTTACAAAGGGATTTGAGAGAAATTATTTCACATGATGATCACAAAAGTCTTGTGAGATAAGCATGGAAAGCTTAGGTATTTGATGACTTGCTCATATTTTCATAGTCACTGAGCAAGGTCCCATTATATACCAGGCCACAGTCCTTGTAAGTGAAAGTCCCTCGTCTAAATTCCCTGCTGTGAAGATAATGGGACTTTCCAATTATCAGACAATTGGACCAAAAGTGGCATCTGACCCAAAGGCTAGCCAGAAATCTGTGCCATGGACTGATGTGAAAAGGTAAGCAGGATCATTCAGATCCTCACTCCAGGGAATACAACTCATCAATCAGAGTTGCTGGTGTGGAAGTTGAAACTGAAAGGATGTCACGAGGTAGGCATGGCCTTGTGGCCTCCTAGTAAGTCCAAATCATAGGGAGGACACAGTTATGGGTCAAGCAGAAGTTAAGAGGAAAAAAGAAAGTCTCTAGATGACGTGTGATAGCAGGGCAGAAATAAGCAAATATACAGAGATAACTGAGCCACTCCAATGGTGAATCTGGGCTAAAAATATGCACCTCTGTGCCTGAGATCTCAAGACTGCCCTGGATTCTGCATGAAATATGCTCTGGGTTTTATGATGCCTGGATGTTGGACTAAACTTAAGCACCTATTCATAAATATCCTTAAAATAAACTTGCTATGCCATCACCACCACCATCATAGAAAGTCTAGCTTTAGTTTTTAAATTACATGTTTTTCACACGCAAGCATACACAGCTGAATTATTCATAACTTTATCAGATGTGGGTTATTGATTCAGTTCTTTTCAGAAAAACATTACAAGTAAAAATAAAATATTTTCTGCAAATATGCATCTAATATGTTACTCGTTTTTGTTCTGAAATTCTTGCCTCATAAATATTTTAACATAGCTATTGATAGAACATTTTATTTAGTTGCATGTTGCTTTAGTTTTGAATGTTTGCTTCACTTGTGCTATCTCTGGGCTCCACTACAGAATCTAAATCTCAAAAACTGATAAATGCAGGCTACCTGAGTCTTCAGAAAAGCCCACCGGAAACACTGTGAAATGAAGACATGTGACTCTATGAGCTCACAGCTTTGCATATTTCTATACCCATCTTCCTGGTTGCTTAGTCTGGAAATGTCCTTTTCATATTTGTGGTAAATTTCTGAGAATGTGGTGGCAAAATATCCTGACCTATTTTGAAGACCCTGAAAAATGTCACCTTTTTTTGACTGTTTGAGATTTCTAAAGTCGCTTTGAGGATTTTTTTTCCTTAATGCTAAGCAAAACTCTTATGTTTATTTAAAACACCTGTATTTTTTTGGAATCTGCAGCAACTGTTCTTTACGTATAGTTTATTCCTACCTTTTACAGTTACTCAGTTCTTCCTGCATCTGGGGCTGCCTTATATTTTTCATTTTGATTTTTCTTTCTCCCTTTTCTGGGTATATTGGCAGTTTAAGCATGGTCTTGGTAGAGAACATTGTTCTCATTTTGTGAGAGAAAACTGAGTATTAGAGAGGAGAAGGTAGCTGTTTAACAACAGATATTAAGTGGCACTGCCCGTCTTTGAACTACAAACCTAGGCTGATGATTTATCTATTTATACCTAGTTCTTGATCTTGCAACTAAAAATAACTAAATATCAAAATACACACCTAACTATAAAGAACTTAAACTGGACCAAGGTCTCCTGACTGCAATGTCTCTTATTCGTGTTAGTTACATCACATTACTTCCATTTTACTTAATTTTGGGTTTACGCAGTGTTTTCACGTCCATTATTTCAACCTGCCCTCTGAGGTTGGCAGAGCAGATACTATTACAGAGATAAATAGGCCCAGACCAAGAGAAGTTATAGCACTTAAGGTCACAGAGGTAGTAAAAGCTTGCTCTCGACAAGAGTATTTTTAAGATGTTTTATTCAATTGTTATTACATAATTTTAAAAATCAGACTAGATTTCAACTCCAAATGGAATCTCTGTTCAAACTAACTCATGAAACAACCACAGTTCAAATGTTTTGTTTGTCAGACATTCTTTCCAATTCCCCTTTGCTCATCTCCTTGGCAAATAATGGCATAGGCGGGGTCCAAATCAGAAGAGGATTCTGTCGGTGTGGGTGTACCTCCATGGGCACAGGCAGTGCTTTACAGCTCTGGTCTGAGGCTGGGCTTCTGATTTCTACAGTGCCAGTGAAAAAGACTTCAAAGAGAACCAGATGTACATCACACACAAAAGTCTGAGTGTTGTATTCAGCTGCAGCCCTGGGGGGATCAGGTGGTCGTGCAGTTTGCCAGTGGATAAGACCACAGAGCATCTGCTGAAACATGCTGCATCCTGTGGCCACATTTTGGTACCATTTTTTAAAAAAGTAATCAAAATTAAATAGGAATTAAATCTCCAAAGCACCATGAGGAAAACAAAAACAAACCCCAAAAAACTAGTTTATACCATTCAGTCATTTTTATAATCAGGTTCAGGTTGCTGAAACAAGGAAAAGTAAGTATCTGAGTGGAGACACATTTGGGCAGTTTATGCAATTGTCTTTTGCAGGCCCCAGATCTTTTCTCACTGAGTTGGCAGAATAGGTCTGCATCTTTCCAGCACATTTCTTGCCAGTAGAACATTAATTATGGAGAAGTATTAGGTCACATAGGAGCAGAACAAGTTCTATGAAGGATTTTCTAATTCGTATGATTTTGATAACTTTCTTTCTTTCCTTTAAAATAAACCTCTACCTCATGCTGGTTTGCGTATCCCATGCTTTCCATTTGAAAATTTGGATAATAAATGACTAAGACTGACTTTGCCTGGGAAAAATACATTATTTTTTAAAGTTACCAATTATTTGGAATATTTAGGTAAAAAAAAAGATATATATATAGATATATATATCTATATATATATCTATATATATATCTTTATATATAAATATATATATATTTCTAGGTTCTTTGTTTGTTTGAAAATTGAAGAGTAAAGGAATAAGGGGAGTAAAAAGAGCAGAGGGTCCCTAACAAGTCCAAACAAATACACTCGCATTTCAGATGAAGTT
Organism: Galeopterus variegatus; assembly: GCF_000696425.1. Classification (NCBI taxonomy): domain Eukaryota; kingdom Metazoa; phylum Chordata; class Mammalia; order Dermoptera; family Cynocephalidae; genus Galeopterus; species Galeopterus variegatus. The sequence continues at coordinate 31,098 of NW_007735594.1, forward strand.
GAGCTGCAGGAAATCCGTAATTCCTACTGTCTTGTTAGGTCTGACAGCAGATAGCTTTAATGTGAGCAAAGGCTCAGAGGCTGAGAGTTCACATTGCTGGAGGTTTCTGTGAGCGATTATTGCAAGAAATGTCTTTTTTACTTATTCTTGAAGAATTTCCCCTTTGTCTGGTAGCTGTGTCCTGATTCCCTTTAGGGTAAGGAAACCGCTCTTTTATTGTGAACAGACTTTTCCATAATTTCTGTCGGGATGCCTCGACTTCCCATTGCCAAGTGATGGTGAGCTTGTGACCCAGCTAGACTAATCCAAGTCACTCTTGCAGGTGGGGAGAAGCCAGGAGAGAAAGTAATTGGTGAGGAATTACCTGCGTGGTCATGTGAGGACATTCGCTCTTTCTCTCTGTTCTTGCCATTCTGAGATATGATCTAGATTCTGTGTATATTAGTTGGGGGCTCCAGAATCAATAGAAAAAAAAGATATATATATATATACATGTTTTGCAGCTCTTGTATATCTTGTATAAATATATAAATATGTATATGTAATATATAAATATATATATGTGTAAATATATATATATAAATATTTATATATATAAATAAATAAATTAAAAATATATATATAAAGAGATTTGTTATAAGTAATTGTATTATAAAGGCTGAGAAGTCCCAAGATCCACATTCAGCAAGCTGGGCACCCAGGAAGCTGGTGGTATAAGTTCCAGTCTGAGTCTGACTCTGAAGGCAGGAGAAGGCTTATGTCCCAGGCAGAGAGAGCACATTCTCTCTTACTGTCTTAGTCCATTGGGCTGCTATAACCAAATTCCACAGATTGGGTAATTTATAAAGAACAGAAAATTATTTTCTCATAGTTCTGAAGGCTGATAAGTCCAGGATCAAGGTTCCAGCAGGTTCAGTGTCTGCTGAGGGGCTGGTCTCTCTGCTTCGAGGATGGTGGTTTCTTGCTTGGAAGGGGATGAATGCAATGTCCTCAGATGGTGGACGGACGGGAAGGGCAAAAAGGGACAACTGTTAGTTCCCTCCAGCCCTTTTATAAAACTGCTAATCCCCTTCATGAGGGATCTGCCCTTATGACTTAATCACTTCCTAAAGGCCCCCACTTCTTAATACTATCACATTGGTGATTCAGTTTCAACATATGAATTTTAGGGGACACGTTTAGGTCATAGCACTCACTCAGACATTTTGTTCTATTTGTGCCTTCAACAGATCGGGTGGGGCCCACCCACTTGGGGAGGGTGGTCTGCTTTATTCAGTCTACTGATTCCAATGCTAATCTCCTGCGGAAGTTCCTCACAGACGCCTGCCATGATGTTTAACCGAGTATGTGGGCACCTTATGACCCAGTGAAGTTGACACATGAAGTTAACCATCACACTATTCTTTAAGAAACCAAGTTTACCAGCTCTATCTTCAGTTCTATGACTCTGTTATATTTGTATCCAATCAATTCCTTTTTCTTTTTTTTCTTGATTTAGCCAGAGGCCCCACCCCCCTCATTTTCTATAACTAAAGAACCCAAAGAGATACAGAAATTTTCTTACCATGTTGAGGATAGGGCCAGCTGTTGTCATAAAAGCAGGAGGTGATTGAACTAGTATTGCAGTTTAAGAGCATCCACAGGGTCTGCTCCCCAATGTTTCCCACTTTGGGCTACCATGATTTATGATGCTTATGTTACACGCACTGACAATGGCAAAATCATAGTTGTTAGAACTCCTTGTAAACGCATTATCCCTCTAATTTTACCCACACAAATGCTTGAAGCAGAGTGACGATCTGCTTTTTTAAGGTCACTCAGCTGGTAAGCGGGAGGGATGGATCTGGAACCGAGGTCTTATAATCATATGAACCCATGGCCACCCCTCCAGGGAATGTCTGTGTTGCAGTGCCTGTGGAGATTTCCACAGCAAACTCTGAGTTGGCACAGATTAATTAAAACATCAGATCTGAGAGGATTTAGAGAGTTGGTGAGGAATCTTAAGACAAAACATGTGATCTCTACCGTCGTGCCTAGAACTTGTTCTGACAAGGGAGTATGGAGAGTTAGTTGTGAGTCACTGACAAGACTGGTTGAAGTTGGAAAAGTGATTTGATACGATTTGGAAGGATCTTAAGTGTCAAAGCCTTGATTCTCTAATTATGAGTCTTAGCTCACTGGTGGGCTTTCAGAATAATTTTAGATTATCATTTTCAAAAATGGGTTTTTATTCTACTTTCACAGATGAATTGCATGCAATTCTATCAACTTAATTTTTTGTGGTTAAGTTGTATGTGAAATTAAATGGCTTACTCTGTGTGACTAAATTATGCTATTCATAAATTAAAACTAGCCCTGTAAATTGGACTTTTTGAGTCTTAAGAAATTCTTTTCCAATTAAATCTCACAAAACATGTTTCTTAAGTTTTTTTCTAAGAGTTTTATAACATTTCTTTTAACATTTAGATCAAATGTATTTATATTTGCATAGATTGTGTGGTAGGAAATCTATTCTTTCTTTTCTTACAGTGAGCCAGTTTTCCCAAATGATTTAATGTATAATCTTGTTACCAAATCCAAGTCCTGCTGCCTGCCCCATACCAAAAACCCTGGTTTGGCTCATCAAAATCTGTTAGAGAACCCAGGGCATTCAGCTCCTGGCTTGGCTTGTCAAATTCTGCTACCCCAGGGCATGCAGCTTCTGGTTTACCAAAATCTTGTTACCAAACCCAAGTCTGGCTGCCTGCCCTGTACAAAAACAATGCTCCAAAAGTCAAATGCTGTTGGAAGAGAAAGTTGGCTTTATTCAGGAATACTGGTGACAGGAGGAGAAATGTTAGGCTAGTCCATCTCTTCTATAAACCTGGAGAATAATGACCAGATTAAAACCATCGCAAACTCAGATTTAACAGAGGAGTTTTTAAAGAGGGGGCTGAGGGAATGGAGTGTGGGAAATGAAAGAGGAAGCAGGGGGTTGTGTAAGGGGTCAGGTGCAAATTCTTGCTATGGCTCCTTCTGGCTTTTGGTCTGGTCCTTGATGTCATCTTAGGGTCCTTCTTTGGGGTGGAATCAGCATAGCTTTATTGATGTCTTGGTTTCTCAGGGTCTGAAAATAGTACGTATCTCTTGACAAGTCTGCAGCTTCGGGCTGACTGGAAAACAACTTTACATTCATGTAGATAATGTCATCTTGCCCTGTAATCAAGGTTCAAAATATCAGATAAACATGGGAAAAGAGGGAACTCAGAGAAATGCCTGCTGAGGAAAAAACTGTCTTTTAAAATCTTCTACAGTCTGTGTTTTCTTTTTTTTTTTTTCCTTTTTGTCTTTTTTACTGACCGGTAATGGGATCGCAACCCTCCGTGTCACGCCCATACTGGGGACCGGCAACGGGATCGCAACCCTCGATGTTGCATCCACACCACGCTCAGCCAGTGAGCGGGAACCGGTCTGTATGTGGGATCCGAACCCTCAGCGGGAGCGCCGCCGCGCTCCCAATCGGCACACTCTCCAGTGCGCCACCGGGCCAGCCCCAGTCTGTGTTTTTAGATCCCAACATGGCTTCAGTCCTGCTCACTCCAATACTCTGTTCTTCTTTCACTTGTGATGTTTTAAATCAAGTTTTATCACATACATGGAACTGTTTAGGGATTTTTCTTGATTTCATTAATTTATTTGTCATTTCCTAGGCAAGAACTGCACTGATTTGTTATCAATGGCTTTCTAATATGTACTCATATCTGGTAGGGTGAATTCTCTTATTTAAAATTATATTTCTAAGTTTTTAAAGCTATTTCTAGACTTCTATGCTTTCATATTTATTTTGGAATGAGTTTTTCTTGTTCCCCTTAAAATCTGGCTGAAATTAAAGTTGTAATTGCATCGATTTATAAACTAATTGGGGGGAAATAACATTTTTAAATATTAAGAAATCCCATCCATAAACATGTTATATCACTTTTTAAATGTCTTTTAATATAGCTTAAATTTTTCTCCATATTGGTTTTACTTATTTTTATAAAGTTAGTTCTTAGGTAAGACACCAATCTTCGTATTACTGTAAATTGTATCTCATTTTCTATTTTACTGCAACTGAGTTCTCCAGATAAACAGAACCAATAAGATATATATCTTTCTATCTTTATCTCTATCTTTTCTTCTATCTTCCTCCCCCTCCCCCTATTTATCTCTATCTCTATTTTTTTAAGGAATCAGGCCTGCAGGCTGGAAAGTCAAGCAGAAGTTAATGCTGCAGTCCTGAGGCAAAATTTCTTTTGTGGATACCTCAGTGTTTTCTCTTAAGACATCAACTGATTGGGTGAGGCTGACACACATTTCAAGAGTCATCTCCTTTTGAAGTTAACGGATTGCAGATGTAAAACACATCTACAAAATGCTTTCACACTATGTAGGTTATTGTTTGACTAAATAACTGAGTACTACAGCTTAGCCAAGTTTACACACAAAACTATCACACTAAATAATGAAAATATGAACATGCATATTCAATTAAAAAAAAGAAAAGAAAATATGTAGAGGAACATTATTGGTATTTGTATATTGCTACATATGATGCAAATTTCTGGCTCTGATTCTAATCTGATTATCATCTCCTGATTCTCCTGTGTTTTGGTAAATAATGAACATACTAAGTATATGATTTGATCTTTTTTGCTCCAATCCTTATGTACATTTTTCTCTCTCATCTTTTTGCATTGGCTGGGGTCTCCTCTTCTAACCTAAATTGTAGGGGGTGTGATCTTTTTTTTT
>NW_007735594.1:36287-37243 GCF_000696425.1 Galeopterus variegatus
TTTTTTTTTGTTTCCAACCTTCTATAGTTTTCATGTTAAACAGAATGTTTTCTGCAGAGATTTAATAGGTTTTACCAAGCTAAATAAACTTCGTCGTATTTCTGGTTTTCTAAAAGCTTTTATTTATAAATAGGCATTCATTTTCATTAAATGCATTTTGACTTCCAATGAGATGATCATTTTACTTTTTCTCTTTTTGGGTACTGTTTGTGGAATATCACATTGCTGGATTTTCTGATGTTGAATTTTCCTTGCATTTCTGGAATACAGTGTAACTGATACTGGTGTATTACTTTTGTCATATATTCAGGATTTTTAAAACTAAGGTTACAACTGAAGTTGGCCTATTTCTCTTTGTCCTTGCTTAGGAGATTTTGATGTTGAGATTCCAGACTCTCACAGAGACGGAGCATGTGGACACTAAGGAGATGAGGCGAGGGGAGAATTCTCCCTTGACTTGTGCTGGGGTGGCGATCCAACATCAGCACTTGCTGAACTTGGCGGATGTTTCAAATGAACTCTTTCTGCCAGGCAGTGCTTTTATGGACCTTTTGGAGTCTCTCCAACGTTGGCGATTTCTCACCTTGTAGTTCCTTTGGTGAGGCTGAATGCCTCTCCATTTCTGCTGATCATTTATTTCTTCCTCAGCTCCTGGTCATGGAATGATACTTCTAACTTATTATTATTGGGGTCTGTTTACTCTTTCTAATGGTCTCATTGAATAAAACTATGACAAGTCCTGTTTTGTATATGGCCTACATTTGGTCTGTAGAAAATATTTATTCATTTTCTCAATAAGGTCTAGGAGTGTAGGCTTCTCATTGCAGCAATGTCTTTTATTCTGGCATTGAAACGGTTAACCACACTTTTAGACTTTCCAGCTAAATCAGAATGAGTCCTCCCTCTGTCTTACACCCAAACTGCAAGGGAGCCTTATAAGACTCTGAAAATTCTTA
>NW_007735594.1:37427-75845 GCF_000696425.1 Galeopterus variegatus
ACATTTGGTCTGTAGAAAATATTTATTCATTTTCTCAATAAGGTCTAGGAGTGTAGGCTTCCCATTGCAGCAATGTCTTTTATTCTGGCATTGAAACGGTTAACCACACTTTTAGACTTTCCAGCTAACTCAGAATGTGTCCTCCCTCTGTCTTACACCCAAACTGCAAGGGAGCCTTATAAGACTCTGAAAATTCTTAGTGAGACACTTACATTAAAGAAGAAAATATCCTACATCTCCAACTCTCTGAAAGGACCTGCTCTTCAAAAAAACTCCTCTTATCTTTTATCCCTTATTCTTTCATCCCTTTAAGGGATGTGAGGGGTTTAAATGTCTCAAAACCAGGCGTCCAATCATTTATCGTAAGTTTGGCACCTTACAGTGGAATACAGTGCCTATTTCCTTGGATTGTCAATTAAAAATGTCCTTTTCATATGATATTATACATGTAAAATCCCTCCACCTTCATAATTGCTTTTTTAAATATTACCACACTATTATCACAAAGTCTTTTTCTACTGATAAGTGAGAAGGCAAGTGGTAGACCCTGCGGTCTTCACCTACCTAAGAGGACTCTGCTTCATGACGCTTCTAGGCAGTGCTTAGAGCTAGGTTTTGGCAGAGATTTAGTGGCTATGAAATGTCTGAAACTATAAAGTAAATTGTGTGTGTGTGTGTGTGTGTGTGTGTGAGGGGGGGGGAGAAATAGTATTTATACTGATAAAAGAAAAAAAACTTTAGACAAAATAAATTTAACAGAGTTCACTTCAGCAAAGAATGATTTGCAAATCAGGCAGTCCTCAGAGAACTGCACTCTGCAACGTGAGCAGTGAGTATAGACAGAAAAAGCCTCAGGAAAGCAGAAACAAGGAACAAAGAGTGGACTGGTCTTTTTAAAGTTACTTTTCCTGTAACGGTTAAAGCAGAGAGGACTTCCTTACCATGCCAGCTAAAACCGGCCTGTTTGGGGAATTGGCTATTATCTCTCTCTTTTCTGATTATTCAGAAAGTCAGATAAACAACTTAGTTTTTGGTNTGGCTATGAAATGTCTGAAACTATAAAGTAAATTGTGTGTGTGTGTGTGTGTGTGTGTGTGTGAGAGAGAGAGAGAGAGAGGCGGGGAGAAATAGTATTTATACTGATAAAAGAAAAAAACTTTAGACAAAATAAATTTAACAGAGTTCACTTCAGCAAAGAATGATTTGCAAATCAGGCAGTCCTCAGAGAACTGCACACTGCAACGTGAGCAGTGAGTATAGACAGAAAAAGCCTCAGGAAAGCAGAAACAAGGAACAAAAAGTGGACTGGTTATTTTAAAGTTACTTTTCCTGTAACGGTTAAAGCAGAGAGGACTTCCTTACCATGCCAGCTAAAACCGGCCTGTTTGGGGAATCGGCTATTATCTCTCTCTTTTCTGATTATTCAGAAAGTCAGATAAACAACTTAGTTTTTGGTGGCTTAGAATTTTACCACGAGTGACTCCATTTTGGTCTGGTCTGTTGTTGCCTAGAGTGGGAGCTCAGTCCAAGTCAATGGCCTCCTATACATTTTATTTAACAGTAAACGTGTATACTTGTTTTAGCTTTTATTGGATTATCGGAGGGTCCTTGGAATCAAAATGATTAAGAACCACTGCTTACAGAGAACCAAGATAAATTCTTTTTTTAAATTTAGTTAACTATTTTCTTCTTTCTTCTCTAAAAAATTCTGAGTAGATTTTCTATATGATACAGTATTGTTAACTGTAGTCACCATGTACATTACATCTCCAGTACTTATTCATCCTGGATAAGCATCATCCTGAAACTTTGTACCATTTGACCAACATCGCCCCATTTCTGCCTTCCTCAAACCCTGGCAACCAGCATTCTACTCTTTGCTTCTATGAATTTGACTATTTTATATTCCACATGTAAGTGAGATCATGTGGTACAATCACATGCTGATCAGTGACAGACTGCACATAAGACAGTGTCCCATCAGATCATAATGGCTATCACATGTAGCCTAGGTGTGTAGTAGCTATACTATCTAGGTTTGTGAATGTACACTCTATGATGTTTGCACAATCATGAAATCGCCTAACAATGCATTTCTCAGGGAATGACTGTATTTTTCTTTCTGTGTCTGGCTTATTCCAATTATCATAATGTCCTCCAGGTGCATTCATGTTGTTGCAAATGGCAGGATTTCCTTCTTTTTTAAGGCTGGCTAATATTTGAGGTACATTTTTCTTCTTCAGCAGGTTAACCAAGAGTTCTTTCACTTTTAATTAGTTCTCAGTTTCTGCTCTTTAACCTAACAGGTATTTGCTTGAGTGTCTGAAAAATTTATTATCAAACATATTTTCAAATACTTTTTAATACCCTTCTCTTACTCTGTATAAAACTTCCTTCAATTCAGTTCAATTCACGATTGTTTATAGTGATACTCTCTCTTGCTCTTTCCACACAATCCTCTACCCTTGAGGTTATTCAAATCTGCATGGAGTATATGCTTTCTTTACATTTTTTTTTTTTCCTGTGTCCGGCAATGGATCGCAACCCTCAGTGTCGCGCCCGTACCGGACCGGGACCGGGAACGGGATCGCAACCCTCGGTGTTGCGCCCGCACCTCACTCAGCCAGTGAGCGGGAACCGGTCTGTATGTGGGATCCGAACCCTCGGTGGGAGCGCCGCCATGCTCCCAAGCGGCGCACTGTAGCAGTGCGCCACCAGGCCGGCCCTTTCTTTACATTTTTATATCTTACTGTTAATCTCAGTGTTTAGGGAATAATTTTAACAAATTTCATGGAATCAAAATTAGTGACCAAGATATGCTTAGGAGAAAACTTCCTTAAGACATTTTGTAGGAAATGTATTTATACAGAAATTTTAAGAAAAAAAGGAAAGGAAAGAGAAGAGAAGAGAGCAGAAAAGAAGAGAAGAGAAAAGGCTATTGAGTGCTAAGAAAGAGAGAGAAGAGAATATTTCTGATAGGGGGAGTGGGCTTTTCAACTGAGGTCCATGTGCTGCATGTCTTTGAAGAATTACATGAAAGGATCTTTTGGGCAGATAAAACATTTTAAGCAAAGGCAGGATGTTAGACTGTGATGGGCATATTCCAAGAAGACTGAGAAGACCAGGTTATGGTTATGGTGAATGACAAAGTGTGTATTGTCTGTAGAGGGGCAAGTCATGAAAGATCTTAGTGTTTTTTGAATAATTCTAGAAAGCTACTAGAGATTTCTCTGGCCAAGTTTTCAGTTTTTTAAGGCTAGATACAATATATCCATCTCAGTGGTTAGGTATGTACCAATGGGGTTATAACTTGCTTATCTTTTATCAAATGCTTCTTTGGCTCCTCATGCCATTCCTTATAAATCTGTGCTACAGTTTGAATGTTTGTCCCCTCCAATGCTCGCATGGAAACTTAATCCCTATTGTAACAGTATGAAGAGGGTAGTCTAACCACGGTATCTGAAAAGTGGGGCCTTTAAGAGGTGATTGGATTATGACGGCTAGACTCTCATGAACAGATTCACGGATTAATGGTTAGTGGAATAATGGGTTATCAGTGTGCACTGGTGGCTTTATAAGGAGAGGAACAGGGTACATGGACACACTCTTCTCCTCTCACCTTGCACAGTCTTGGCCCTCTGCAGAGAGTCCCCACCAAGAAGGCCCTCACCAGATGTGTTCCCTTGACCTTAGACTTCCTAGCCTCCAAACCTGTGATAAATAATTATTGTATTAGAAAACTAACACAATCTCCCAATTCAACCTTTCATGCTATCTTTCAACATTAACTCTTGCTGCAAAAATAAAAAATACAAATAAAATAAAATGTGAAGATTACTTTTCATTCACAATTTTTTTTCACCATTACTAATTAGTTGTTTGTTTTTCTTATACTTTACCACCTTCCAACAGAGCGAAATAGTTCTGGAGTATTTGGAGAGTGGCTCCGTTTCTTAGCTCCTCCACAGGTCGTCTCCAGCTCCCAGGTCCAATATTTGCTTTGTGGAACTTGATCACTAACTCTACTCTAAGGGAGAAAGCCTTTCTTCAAGCAGGTGCTCTTAGAGAATTTGAAATATTAATTTCTGTGCAAAAATATTTTTTAAGGGTGTAAAAAGAGGATCCCAGTTTCAAACAGAATAAATAAAACAAGAAACAACCGGAAGTGAGGACAATTCCAGGAAGTCCTGGTGAGGATTTTAAAAATTTTTAATAAGCAATTGACGTTGTCTTTTACGAAAATATTCAAAGGCTTCTTATGTACCCACATATATTACTTGATGACACAAATAAAAATAAAATAAAACAAGATTTTAAAATATTTATTTATTTATTGTTCAATAGATAAATTTAATACATGTCAATTGGGCATACAAGGGTAATAGAATATAATTATTAGATAATCATGCAATGTAATAGCGATTCATACAGTAATGATGATAATGACAATAAAACACTTTCTTACCTATATAGCAATTAGGACATTCAAGAAAACAAAACAAATAGAAATTCCAAACCCTAAAATAATTAGGCAGAGAAATTTAGATTCCCCATCATATATTTATCAAATAAAATGGATGTGTAATAATTTGATCAGTATTTATCCTAAGTAAATGTGAATCTTCTGTTGTATATCTGAGAGAGAAATAAAGGCATTTTGGTTTTGGTTTCTATGGAAACCTGTACTTTGATTACTTAGGATTTCAAGTATATTTTTTCTAGTCCCAAAGGTAAAATATTTGAAGGAAAAAATAATATAGAGTAGAAGAAGAGGACTGCTAAATTATCAGAAATATTTTCTCAAATACTATTTTTTTTTCAGGTATCTAAATATGAGAAATTCTGGAAGAGATTCCAAATTAATTTTTAGCTTTATTCAATCAATAGTTATTGAGTGCCCGCTAGGTGCCAAGTACTATCCCAGTGGCTATGGTAGCAAACAAAAAAGACAAAATTTAATAAAAACATACAAACCTTAGTCATATTTAGGTGTTTGAGTGTTAGGTATGTGAATTTTGTTTTTTTCTTATTTGTATTCACAGAATGCATTAATAAATGGATTCTTGATATAGTGTGCTGAAAAGAATGTCCTTTTTTTTGAAAGAAACATTTTTAAAAAGCAATTAACCTTTACATAAACAAGTGAAAAACATTAAATTTGTTTCTGCTTTCATTCTTTGTTCTTTTTCTTTGGTTTCCTGACAAAGGTTTTTGGATGACAGTGAAGACTTTGCAATGTTTTCAACAGCAGCATTTGCAGTGTGACATGTTGAGCCACTTTTTAAAATGATATTCTTATGGTTCACTTACCTAATTACTAACCAGCATAAATGTTTGAATATATGATAAGCAAAGATGGATATAAACATAGGAACTTAGTATGAATAGCATAAAATAGCCAAAACTGCTACTTGCTGGATATATGTCATATAAAATATGTGTTTGTTATAAATGTAAATCCAAATACTCTTTTTAGATTAGGTAATAAAATACGATCTATTTTATTCATCTAAAATATTCAATGTAATAGCAATTCAGCCTCATAGTATTTTTTTAACTGGTGTTTTCAATTTGAGTTAAAGCATATACACAATTTTTCTTAATTCTTATACATTCTTTAGATCTCAGTTCAATTGACACTTAACTGGAGAAGTCTTCCATAACCTCAATGACTAGGCTAAACATCTTTTTATCTGCACAATGCAGCTATATTATTTGTAGAAATTTTACATTAAGTAAGTTTTATGGGTCTGTTTACTGCACCATATTGAATGAGTGGATGAATAACCATTTGCTTAGCTGAAAGCATTAATTTCTTCTTTTCTCTTAACCCTGTTTATTAAATAAAAGTCATGACGTGTCTTAGTCCATTTTGTGTTGCTATAACAGAATACCTGAGACTGGGTAGTTTATAAAAGAAAGGGATTTATTTAGTTTATTCTTCTACAGGCTGGGAATTTCAAGGGCATGGTGCTGGCTTCTGGCCAGGGCTTTTGTGCTGCGTTATAACATGACAGAATGTCAAAGTGGAAGTGGATCCATGCAAAGAGTCAAAATATGAAGGGTGTCATTGCTTTATAACAATCAGCTTTTGTGGGATTAATCTATTTCTGCAAGAACTAATGTTGTCTCCTGAGAAAGCAAAATCTCACTCACTCCTGGGAGAACAGTACCAAGCCATCTGTTAGGACAGAAACCCCCATGACCCAAACACCTCCCACTAGGCCCCACCTTGCAGCACTGCCACATTGGGGGTCAAATTTCAACATGAGTTTGGCAGGAACAGACTACATCCAAACCATAGCACGATGATACTTCAGTGTTTCTTCTGCTTCACTCTGCTCTCTTCCCCATTGGCAAACTTTACTCATGAACTTTCAAAGATCAAGGTGATGTTAGCAAGAGTCTTAGGTACATATCAGAAAGAGTTAGTAGCTAAAAGACAAGATCCATTGCAATGAGTTGTGTCAGTATACTATTATACCTCGTAGTTCCTGAGCTTTTTGAGTGCAGGTATTAAGTTGGTTTTTTTACCCCACTACTGTATTCCAGCACTTTGCCAGTGCCTAGCTGTTAATAGGTTAATAGCTGTTAATAGGGAGAATGTTTTCATTTGCAGTAATAGAAAACCAATAGTTCAAACACTTGGAATGTGAAAAAGAATTGGCTGGATAATATAATTGTAAGCATCTAGGTATAGGACAGCTTGAGTCTATTTGAACAAACCTCTAATTCCATTTCTTTGTAACTTTTTCAGCCATGATCTCATCCATATACTGGCATCATCCTCATCCTGGCTTTCCTCATGTTAATAAAATGTGTGCAGTGGCTCCACACTTTTTGTCTGAATACCATGTGATTCCAGAAGAATATAAAGCTTTTGAATGAAAGTCCTGAGCTTCCCTTTATTTGGAAAAAAGAAAAAAAGACAATGTACATACTCCTTATCTATTGCTGTGCCCACGAAGATTGTCATTCACTGATTGCCTCAGGTCTCTGTTATGTATCCTGCCTTTCTCTAATAATAGTAGGATAATTTTAGATCAATCAGAGATTTGCACTTTGTTCTGGAGGTAAGGGTATGGCCCTTCTCAAACTAAATTGCCAATAGTCAACAGCAAAAGTGTAAAATGGCTGTGAAAAAGGCAATTAAAAAGGCTCACTATTCATATGGAAGCAGGACATTAAATATGTTCAAAGTATCTTTTCTGATTGAACATCCATAACAAAACATAGTCACTCTCAGAAGGGTAAAACTTGAAAGCTAAAATTTGTTTATTTACATTTTTATCTTTTTTTTTTTTTTTTCCGTGTCCGGCAACAGATCGCAACCCTCAGTGTCGCCCCGATACCGGACCGGGACCGGCAACAGGATCGCAGCCCTCGGTGTTGCTCCCGTGCCTCGCTCAGCCAGTGAGCGGGAACCAGTCTGTATGTGGGATCCGAACCCTCGGCAGGAGCGCCGACGCACTTCCCAAGCGGCACACTATAGCAGTGCGCCACCGGGCCGGCCCGTTTATTTACATTTTTATGATTCTCATGAATATTTTTGGATATTGACAGTGAGATTTCAGGCCACTCCCCTGGGTCTCAAACCACTCCCTTAGAACTCAAGCCCTTCCTCTGAGTCCTGAGCTGCAGTTGCTTGTAGCACCTATTTTCAGTACCAGCACATGGAGATTGAGACCACAGGAGGTAGACGTGTGTAATCTCAGTGGCAAAGCATGCTCAGTAAAGAAGACTTTATCCCTTGAATGACTTCCCACTGGAGGTGCTACAGAGCATCTAGAATATTCTAAGTGTATTTGGTGCATGGGATGGAATTTGGCCAATGAAAGTGCTCCAAAGAGACTAACTGAGCGTGTGCAATGCTATGTCACATAACCTTTTACATGACTGGGAACACCCCTTAGTTGAATATTCATTAGATAGCAGGAATATGTATAGAAAGCCTAACTATAAAAGCTGAATCGAGAAAGAAGGCAGGGCGGTTGCTCATTCTCTCTGGAGCCAGCCCACACTTCACCTATGAGGTGTGTATATGTTACTTTTTGTGTTAAATTTGCCTTTAGCAGGCTGTTCTTCACTCTGAAGTCAGTCTGCACTTTGTCTGTGAAGTGTGTGTTTCTTACTTTTGTATTAAACTTGCTGCAGCTGCCGCTTAGTTTCTGGAGCTAGGCCACATGTTCCCTGTGCAGTTTTTATTTCTTATTCCTCATGTTAAACCTGTTTTCATTTCCTACTGTGACTCTGCTGTTAAATTCTTTCCTGTGGCAGAGTCAAGAACCCAGTAGAGGATGGAGTGGGTTGATGTTGGCTATCAGACCTCCACAGACCCTCTCGTCCAGTATTAATAGGTTGAATAAAAAAAAATTGCATGTTTTTTGTATATGGTAAAAATGAAAGATCATATAAACATAGGTACTTCAGAAATCCTAATCATTGACTATTATTCTATAATTAAATAGAAATAAATACTACTTTAAATGATTGTGGGTCATAAAAAGAAAATGAGTTGAAGCTAAGTATCCCTGCACAAATGTAGGCAAGCCAAAATATGTACATTCCACTAAACTGTGATAAATTGCTATATAAATGGCATTTTTAGAAAATAGCAATGCCTTTCACATATATGTTAACTGACAAGAACGATGACCACAAAAATACATCTTTGACTAATTCAAGAAGAGATAAACGGAAGTACAGCATCCAGGAATAAGTCATCAGGAAATATTTTGGGGATTTCAGGGTGGGAAAGGCATACAAATTTCTGGCAGTGAAAAACTACAAAAGGCAGAAAGATAGTCAAAAAGTATTTGAGAAACTGGAGCTCATAAGGCAAAAACACTTATCAGATGGCCAAGTTACTGCAGTTGTACCTGGTCCAGAAATAGTAGAAGAACAGAGACAGGAAAATAATATACACAGACCTTTGAGAGGGACCTGTGAAAAGAGCCTGAGTTGGGAATAGAGTGACAGCACGAGTATGCAAACGATAAGGCCAAAATAAAACAATTCTTCTGTTATGGGTAAATCCCATGTAATCTATGTACATATACCTGCCAATTGTATGTATTGTGTATCTTCATTATCCTTGTCTTCTTCAGTAAAGTGCTTTTGGTTTCATAAAGGATTGTGCAACATCTCTAATTATAGGGATATATAGGGGGAGAATGTGGATGTTCTGTTCCTAAAACCACAGGGCTGAGACCTAATCCCTCCGAGGTTAACAGCAAAAGCAGGAAGCTGCCTGCAAGGTTGTAACTTAGTACTATGCAGAGTTACAAAGGAAACAAGAATTCTTCATCTTAAAATTGAGTAGTTTTAAGGGAGGCAGAGGAGATTACCAAGAAGTATAAAAGCACAGTGCCAAATGTCATTCTGACAAAATGTATCAATGTATAGTGGAGCAAACAATGTTCAGAGGCTGCAGAGTTGACTTTGTAAACTGGTTTTATATAGGAATCATGTTGAGCAAGTTTCCTAAGCTTTTTATACTTTGCTCTCTTCAACTGTGAAATGGAAATAATGATACATCATTATTCTGGTAGTTGTAAGGTTTAGATGATCAGATACACAGCATACCAAACACAAAGTAAGGACTTACATTTGAAATCATTTTTGTAACAGTATCAGAGTAGAAACTTAAGAACTAATTCACTCAAGAGTTTTGAAAATATTTAATTTAGTTGAGTATAAGTGTTAAAAGAAATCTGTCATTTCCTGTAGATTTCAATGGAAAAAAAAAGACACTTAAAATTTGTTATAGTTATTTATTTTTCCTTTTTATGATGCAATTTTATTATTTAATTAAAAAATAGCTTTATAATATAGTTCTAGTCCTGCCATTGATTGGCTATGTGAACTAGAGAAAAATCACTTAAACTTTCCATATTTCTTTTCTCATCTATGAATAATAGGTCAGACTAGGTGATCTCCAAAATCCCTTCCACTTGTAACATTCTAGGTGCCTGTTTTTTCTTTCCCCCTCACTTTTTCCCGTTACTAAGAGAAACGACATAAGTATCTGAGGTAAGTATACATTGCTTTCTCTCTGATAGATTCCCATTAAAAGCAAGCTGATGGATTGATTAAAATTTGTCAGCATAAATTCTACTTCTCCTTAGACCTGAGCTAGTTTCTCATGCTTTTGAGCAATGGGCTTGGAGATTATTTTCACGACTCACTGAATGGTAATAAAGTTACTAACAGTTCACAGGGAAGATGATTTCCATTCCTGTGATTTTAAGATATACGTAGGAAATGGCAAACTCTGTGGTGTCTGAGAAATCCATGAAATGAATGAATTCTTGTGGAATTCTTAATAAAATGTTCCAGGAAGTGCATGACTTTAAGGCATAAGATGATTTAGGAGGGGCAGAGTCATAAGAAAACCCCAGAGAGACATCTTAGAAAATGTTGTACTTGAGGGATAATATATTTTCCAAATGCTCAGGGCTTACAAAATTGATCCTTTTTACTGATGGTACAAGACTTCTAAATACTCTGATGCTGAATATCCTGGAGATGGAAAATAAGACCAAAAATGAAGGAAGAGCAAGGCTGATGTGATCACAAAAGTTCAGGTGTCATGACTAGAACTGGATGTTGAGACTGACCAGGTGGCAACCTAGGGACATATGGATTTCTGGCTTGGTCTTCCCTGAAGTAAAGCACAGCAACTTGTCACCCTTGGGAGGGAGAAAGCGTAAGAGTACTGGTAGCTGTATGATGTTAAGAAATTTTCTCAGTCTCTCTGAACCTTGGTTTGCTCATCTACCAGAAGGGTTCGTTGTGCATATAGCATGAAATGACATAGAGCATTTGGCAGAAAGCCTTGAATATAACGTGTATCTGATTTGCAGAAACCTTGTCCTGCCACTTATTCTGAGTTAGCTGCCTGCTCACCAAAGCCATCCTATTGCTTAAACTCCTTGCGCTAGCCCTGCCTACACTCCCTGCCTATGAGCCAGCTGCGAGGTGACAGTAACAAACCGAGGAATCACCTGATCCTGTCACCTTGTCTAGCTTTCTAAACATTCTTTAATCTCTTGGAAATGAAAGTGGATTGGGTGAAGAATCTCTGCTGTCATGTAAACATTCATGATTTCCTAATGGTGACTTAGAGTGGCTGCTTATGACTTCTCTCCCCTCCCCTCCCTCACCTCCTGTTCCCACCTCCTTCCCCGCGTGCCAGAGTCTTCAACTCCTATTATACTTGTAAACTAGGAGATCTTATGAGAATTATTATAATTACTGTTTAAGTTCTCTTTATTTACACAGCACTGCATTACTTATATATCTTTTGTTGGCTAATCCATGAAATTAAAAAAAAAATCTTAAAAGGAGGTTTCTTTCTAGTCATTTTAAAAATGAATAGATTTCTGAGAAATGAAATAAAAGTGCATTTCTAAAAATCCCACCCTTCTTCTCATCTGGACATGTAAAGATGGAGTCACATTCATTTTGATGTCAACCTACGAGGTTTCATTAACCTAGTATGCAGTTGTCACAGAAACAGCATGACATACATGTGGGTAACTTTTCATGGGAAATGCATGACTCTTTAGTTTCAGTGTTCTCTCATCAAAGAAAGTATTAAACTTTACCTATATTATATATATAAATTTTAATATGACAACATTCCTCTATGTTTGCCAAGTGAAGATGCCTGTCAGAGTTGACTCAGTCTCAGTAGTCTGGGAATTTTCAGTGATAAGGCTACTTGCCAGAAATATTTCATGTCTTTAATTAAAGACTATTAAGAATTTCTTTTTTTTAAAATTTTGATGTTGAGCCCAACCTTCAATGTGGCAGTGCTGAGGTATGCAAGGCTGAGCTACACTTACTCCCAGTCTTAAGGGAACATGTTGCCAGACGCAAAACATTCTTTTGCCCTCTGGATATTGGATTGGGTTAATTAGAAACTAAATAGCCTAAAATTTATTTAACTTCATTTGGAATAATTGCTTATTTTGTACTTTTGCACATATTATTTACATTTACCTTCTCTACAGAAAGAAGTGAGATGCTTAATTTTTTTCATTGTTTTAAAATAAAAAAATAAACTTTATTTTAAAATAGTATTAGATTTAGAGAACAGTTGAAAAGATAGGACTGAAAGATCCCATATATTCCCAAACTCAATTTCTCTTATTACTAGCATTTCATTTTCTCATATTACTGGCATTTATATGGTACATTTATAAAAACTAATACACTGATATCAATATATTATTAATTAAAATCCATCCTCCCTGCTGATATTCTCAGTTTTTACTTAATGTCTTTTTGATGCTTGTCTTTTTCTCTGTGAATTCCAGGATTCTAGCTAGGCTGCCACATTATATTTAGTTGTCATGACTCCTTGGGGATCTCTAGGCTGTGGTAGTTTTTCACAATTTCCTTTTATAGATGAGGACTATTGGTCAAGCATTTTGTAGAATGCCTAACAACTGGGATTTGTCTCATATTTTTCCCATGATCAGAGTAGGTTTGATGAGGAGTATTGGTCAGGCATTTTGTAGAATGCCTAACAACTGGGATTTGTCTCATATTTTTCCCATGATCAGAGTAGGGTTATGAGTTCGGGAAAGTAAGACAAAGGTAAAATACCATTTTTATCACACCACATCAAGGGTACATACAGACTGTCAACTTGACTTATCGTTGTTGATATCAACCCTGATCACCTGGCTAAGGTGGTGTTTTTCAGGTTTCTCCACTGTGAAGTTATTATTCACCCCTCCCCTTCTCTACTGTACTCTTTGAAAAGAAGTCACTGTGCGTAGCTCACACTTAAGGGGTGGGGAGTACAACTACCCACTGGATATTTATTTTGTACTTTAGAGTATAATCCAATTCTACTTCATTTATTTTATTGCTCACATTGGTCCAGTTTTAGCAATTGGGGTTCTTTCACTTGTTGACTGTGTGCTTTTGACATATTCCCATACTTGTGGGCTTTTTTCCATCTTGATTTTTCTGGGTTTTTATTTTATTTTTATTTTTAAGTATTCCCTTACTTTCTGGCACTACGAGATGATCCATGTTTATCTTGTATACTCCCTGCCCGTTCAGATTTACCCATTTCTTCAGGGAACCCTGGTGTTTTAAATTGGACAACAGTATTAGGAACTACGATCTAAGCACTAGCTGTGCTCATTGCTACTGGGATGTCATTACTTTTAGGCCATCTCAGCTAGAAAATCATGGAAATATGTGTGTATACTAGTTCATGAATACACAAATATCTACAAATATCTCTACATGTATCAATCTGTAACTATATTAAACCAAACATGAGTCTATGCTAATGTGTCAAAATCTAATCTACTACCACATGAATCATTCCAGCCTTCTTCCCTTGCTTGTCTGCAACCTCCTGTTCCAACAGTGAGAAACCTGGATTTCACAACCCACCATCAAACTACTTAATTGTTCAATTCCAATACACATGCATAATGGTTTTAAGTGTTCAACCTTCATCCTTCCCAAACACCTGGCGACCATTAATCTTTGTTTTATGTCTACAGGTTTGTCTTTTCCATTATGTCATATGTAGTAAATTGAATTGTATCCCCCCAAACTCCTTGAAGCTTGAACTGTATCCCCCAAGTTTTATGTATTAGAAACTTAACCCCCACTGTGACTGTTAAGAGGGTGGGAAATCCTATGATGGTAATTGAAAGGTGGAGCCTCGAAGAGGTGATTGGATTATAGGACCGTGCAGTAGTGGATGGATTAAAAATGGTGATCAGGGTGTGGTTCTGAGGGCTTTAAAAGAAGAGAGTATGTCTCTCTTGCTCTCTCTGCTTCCACCATCTTGCAATGTGAGACCCCTTAGTCACTGTCACCACCACCAGATGGACTTTGTGCTTTCCAGCCTTAGAAACTGTAAGCAATAAATTTTGTTTTTCTTTATAAATCACCTGGTCTCAGGTATTTCTGTTATAGCAACATAAAAAGGACTGGATATAGCCTTTCTAGACAGGCTTCTTTCACTTAGCAACATGTACTAAGATTCATTCATGTATTGGCATTGCCTGCTAGTTCATTTTCTTTTACCACTGAATAGTATTTCATTATGTGAATGTACCACAGTTTATCAACTCATCTAATCAAGGACATCTTGGTTGCTTCCAGATTTTGGCTGTTACGAATAACATTGCTGTATAAGTTTCGTATATATTTTGCATTGACCTAAGTTTACTAATCGCTTGATAAAAGCTAGGAGTACTACTGGGAATAGAACTACGTCTAGCTTTGTGATAAAGTACCAAACTGTCTTCCAAAGTGACTATACCATTTTTCATTCCAGCTAGCACAGAATGAGAGTTCCTATTATTCTGTGTCCAGGCCAGCAATTGATATTGTCAGTTTTTTGGATTATAGCCATTATAATAGGTGTGTCGTATATCTCGGTGTTGTTTTAATTAGCATTTCCCAAAGGCAAATGATGTTGAGCATATTTTCATATGCTTATTTGTCATTTGTATATCTTCTTTCATGAGGTGTCCAGATATTTTGCTCATTTTTAAATTGGGTTGTATTTTTGCTTATTGTTGAATTTTAAGACTTCTTTAAATTTGGATATAAGCTGTTTATTGAGCATATATTTTGAAAATATTTTTTCCCAGTCTGTGGCTTGTCTTTTCATTTTCTTAACAGTGTATTGCACAGAAAATTAGTTTGTAATTTTAATGAAGTCCAACTTACCCATTTTTTTCTTTCGTGGATTATAATTTTGGTTTTGTATTTAAAAACAAGATACTCAGACAAATTGAGAAGAATAGAGAACCCAGAAATAAGCCCATATACTTATAGCCAAGTGATAATTGACGAAGGCAACAAGAACACACATTGGGGAAAAGACTGCCTCTTCAATAAATGGTGCTGGGAAAACTGGACATCCATATGTGGAAGAATGAAACTAGACCTGTATCTCTCACCATATACCAAAATCAACTCAAAATGAATTAAAGAGATTAAAGACTTAAGTATAAGACCCCAAACCATAAAAGCATTAAAAGAAAACATAAGGGAAACACTTTAGGAAGTAGGACTGGGCAAAGACATTATGAATAAGACCCCAAGAAACACAGCAACAAAAGACAAAAATAAACAAATGGGATTCTATCAAACTAAAAAGAATTTACACAGCAAAAGAAACAACAGAGTGAAAAGACATCTTACAGAATGGGAGAAAATATTTGCCAACTATGCATCTGACAAGGGAGTAATATCCAGAATATACAAGGAACTCAATACATGAAAGAGCTTGGAGAAAATTATGTTAAGTGAAATAAACCAGGCACATAAGGAGAAACAACACATGGCCTCACTCATAAGTGGGAGCAGAGAAGGAAAGACCACAACAAAACATTTTACTGTCAAAAGGACAGAACAGACCTATAGTTACTAAAGGTGGGAAAGGGGGAGTTGAGGGGGTAATTTGGTAATGGACACAAAGAACAATTGTGATTTGTAATGATGAATATGCTAATAATATTGATTTGAACATCACGTACTGTACACAAATACTGATAGTCAACTCTGTACCCCATAAATATGTATAAACAAGTATGTCAAACTCTTTTCTACATTTATTCATATGATCAAATGTTTTTTCTTGTTCAGTCTGTTAATGTGATAAATTATATTCACATATTTACAGATGTAGAACAAGTTTTGTATTCCTGGAAGAAACACCACTGGTCATGATGTATTACCTCCTTTGTATATTGTGTGATGAAATTGGCTATTATTTTGTTAAGAATTTTACATATGTTCCTAAGAGAATTTTACATATGTTCCAATATTTTTCTTTTAATGTCTTTATCTGATTTAGGTATTAGGGTAATACTGTCCTCATAGAATGCTTAGAAAGTATCCTCTCTTATTCTATGTTTCTATTTTTTGGAAGAAATTGTGGAGAGTTGGTTTTATTTCTTCCTTAAATGTTTGGCATAATTTACCTGTGCAACTACCTGAGCCTGGTGTTTTCTTTAGTGGAAGGTTGTAAATTATTGATCTAATTTCTATAGCGGATATTCAGGTTTCCATTTCTCTTCAGGAAAATTTGTTTCTTTGTGTTTTTTAAGGAACTGGCTTATTTCATCTAAGTTATCAAATTTGTGGGCATAGAGCTGTTCATCGTACGCCTTTATAATTATTTTAAGGTTCGTGTGATCAGTAGTGATATTTCCTTGATGCACCTAACTTTTTGTAATTTTGTTGTCTTTAATACCAATCTTAAAGTTAAAAGAAAAGCAACACCCTGCCTAAAAATGTGAATCAGGAAATAAACTGTCAATATAAATGTTTGTCCATAACAAATGACAGCTCTTTTAATTATTTTTCATGATGATCTAAATTATGCAAGGCTTTCTCTTTTACTTGTTCTTTTAATTGAAACATATTGATTGTATGTATTTATGGGATACCGAGTTATATTTCAGTACATGTATACAATGTATGATGAAATCAGGATAGTAAGCAAATTTATCATCGAAAAATTTATCATTTCTTTATAGTAAGAACATTTAAGCTCCTCTCTTTAAGCCATTTGAAAACATACAATGAATTATTAATTATAGATGCCTAGCACTACTGTATACCAATAGAATTTATTTTTCCTATCTAGCTTTAATTTTGTGTCCATTAAACAATCTCTCGCCATCCACCTCTCCTCCTTCCCCTTTCCCTTCTCAAGTAACCACAGTTCTACTCTCTATTTCTAAAAGTTCGAATTACTGTCATTATTATTATTATTATTTCTACTACTACTACTACTACTAGGAATAGTAGTAGTAGAAATAGTAATATTTCCCACATGAGTGAGAACATGTGCTATTTCTCTTTCTGTGCCAGGCTTATTTCACTTGACATAATTTTCTACAAGTTTATCCATGCTGCAGTGAATGGCAGAATTTCATTCTTTTTTTTTTTTATGGCTGAGTAGTATATTCCATTGTGTGTATGTGCCACATTTTCTTTGTCCAATTATCTGCTCATGAACATTTAGGTTGGTTTTAAATCTTGGCTATTTTGAATATAGCTGTGATAAACGTGGGAGTGCAGGTATCCCTTTGACATGTTGATTTCCTTTCCTTTGGGTATATATCCAGGAGCAAGATTGCTGAATTGTATGGTAAGTTCTATCTGTAGTTGTTTGAGAAAACTCCATGCTCTCTTCCATAATGGCTGTACTAAATTACAATTCCACCAACAATGTATGAGTTCCTGTTTCTCCACATTTGTATTGGTCTGTTTCTGTTGCTTATAACAAAATTTCCTGGAACTGGGTGATTTGTAAGAAAACAAAATTTATTGCTTACAGTTTTGGAAGCTGGGAACTCCACAGTCAAGGGAACACTTATGGTGAGTGCCTTCTTTGGTGGTGGCTTTACAGCAATGCAGGGGTCTCACATGGTGGAAAATGGTGGAACAGAGAGAGACTAACCTCTCCTGTGCTCTTCTTTTAAAACCCTCAGAACAAGGCCTCTGACCACCATTATTAATCCATTCGCTATGGTATGTCTTACAATCTAATCACCTCTTCAAGGCCTCACCCTTCAATTACCATAATAGGATTTCCCACTCTCTTTTTGCTGTCACAGCGGGGACTAAGTTTTGGGAGGACGTTCAACCTAAGGCAACATTCTTGCCAGTACTTGTTATTTTCTGTCTTTTTGATATTAGCCAGTGTAACTAGGGTGAGATGATATCTCAGTGTGGCTTTAATTTGCATTTCTCAGATGATGACTGATGTTGAGCATTCTTTTCATATACCTGTTGGTCATTTTTACATCTTCTTTTGAGAAATGTTTATTCAGCTCCTTTGCCCATTTTTTTTTTTTTGTCTTTTTTGTCTCTTTTTTCGTGTCCGGCAACGGATCGCAACCCTCAGTGTCGCACCCGTACCGGACCAGGACCGGCAACGGGATCGCAACCCTCGGTGCTGCACCCGCACCTCGCTCAGCCAGTGAGCGGAACCGGTCTGTATGTGGGATCCGACCCCTCGGCGGGAGCGCCACCGCGCTCCCAAGCGGCGCACTGTAGCAGTGCGCCACCGGGCCGGCCCCCTTTGCCCATTTTTTTGTTTAGACTGTTTTCTTGCTGCTGCATTGTTTGAGTTCCTTGTATATTCTGAATATTAATCCCTTGTCAGATGCATAGTTTGCAGTACTTTCTCTCATTCTTCAGGTTACTTCCTTGCTGCGTTGATTGTTTCCTTTGCTGTGAAAAGCTTTTTAGTTTGATATAATCCCATTTGTTTATTTTTGCTTTTGTTGCCTGGGCTTTTGAGGTCTTATTCATAAAATCTTTCCCAGTCCTATATCCTGAAGCATTTCCCTTGTGTTTTCCTTTAGAAGGTTTACAGTTTCAGGCCTAACATTTAAGTCTTTAATCCATTTTGAGTTGATTTTGGTAAATGGTGAGAAGTCTAATTTTATTCTTCTACACATGGATATCCAGTTTTTCCAGCACCATTTATAGAGGAGGCTGAACTTTCTCCAATGTATGTTCTTGGAGGCTTTGTCAAAATTCATTTGGCTATAAATGTGTGCATATATTTTTCAGTTCTTTATATTGTTCCATTGGTCTGTTTTTATGCCATTACCATGCTGTTTTGTTTACTATAGGTTTGTAGTATATTTTGAAGTCAGTTAGTACAATGTCTCTTTGGCTGTTTAGGGTCTTTTGTTGTTCTATATGAATGTTAGTATTATTTTTTCTATTTCTGTGATGAATATCATTGGTATTTTGATAGGGATTGCATTGAACCTTCAGATTGCTTTGATAGTACAGCCATTATGACAATATTAATTCTTTGTGGAATGTTTTTCTGTTTTTTTGTGTCCTTTTAAATTTCCTTCATCAGTGTTTTGTAGTTTTTGTGATAGAGATCTTTCACCTCCTTGGTCAATTTTGTTCCTAGGTATTTTATTTTATTTTAATTTTTTTATCTATTCTGGATTTCTTTTTCTGCTAGTTTGTCATTGGTGTATAGAAATGCTATTAATTTTGTATATTGATTTTATATTCTGCAATTTTATTGAATTCATTTATCAGTTCTAAGAATTTTTTGGTGGAGTCTTTAGGATTTTCTATATTTAACAACATGCCATATGCAAACATGGACAATTTGACTTTGTCTTTTCTAATTTGGATGCTGTTTATTTCTTTCTTTTACCTGATCACTTTGACTAGAACCTCCAGTAATATAAATAGGAATGGTGACAGTGAGCATCCCTGTCCCGTTTCTGTTCTTAGAGGAAAAATTTTCAACTTTTCCCCATTCAGGATGATGTTAGCTGTGGGTTTGTCGTATTTGGCATTTATTATGTTGAGATACTTTCCTCCTATACCTAATTTTTGGGGATTTTTTATTATGATGAGATGTTTAATTTTATCAAATGCTTTTTCTGCATTTGTTGAGATGACAATATGGTTTTTGTCCTTCATTTTGTTGATGTGGTGTATCACACTTATTGATTTGCATATGTTGAGCCATCTTTGCATCCCTTGGATGAATCCCACTTAATGATGGTGTATAATCTTTTTGATGTGCTATTGAATTCCATTTGCTAGTATTTTGTTGAGAATTTTTGCATCTATGTTCACTAAGGATATTGGCCTGTGGTTTTCTTGCTTTGTTGTACTTTTGTCTGATTTTGGTATCAGGTTGAGTTTGGTCTCATAAAATGTGTTTTTCTGTTTTAAAATTACAATGCTCTCTTCTATTCACTAGTTTGTCCCTCCTGTTGTTTATCTCAACTGCTTCATTTGTATAGTTCTTTCTTACGTTCAGGTTCAATACTTTCAGACATCCCAACTATACCAATGTATTGAGACTTCATAAGTCCCGATGTTAGCATTTTATTATAGCAGCATGATTTATGTATCTGTAAATAAAGATGTATGGTTAAAGTCTGCAAGTTTTTCCCTTCTAAGCCATGAGTTCACCATTGCAGCTAACGTTTCCTCAGGATGGGAGCTTAACAAATATATCTCACTGTGGATGTGAGTCTTAGAACATGGAACAGAATTTTCTTCTGATTATTTTTCATTTTGAAGTTGGAAATCAGTGAAGTAAATGATTCAAGGAGAGTGCAGAAAATAAAACTGTAGGTATTTTATACAGATAGCATAGTAGTTAATGAAAATGTACAAGCATGGCCAAATACAATTTGACAAATATGCCAGGATGCAACCATTGGAATTGAAATCACTATTAAACATTAGCTACACTTGCTTTACTGTTGTTACCATTGCAGGTAAGCCATAATATACAATAATTAACCCCTCTGTAAATACCATGTCATTTCTTAGAGAACAAGGGCCACTTTCTCAGTCAAGATCATAGCAGCAACTTGCATTCCTTCCAATATCTGTAAGACTTAAAAAAGAATGATAGGGAATGACCCCTTTTAAACATAAGGGCATTCTACATGGGCATTCTGAGAGAGTTCTTCTATTTAAAGCATTAGTAATAGAAGTATTTATTTATTTATTTTTTCCTTTTTGTCTTTTTTACTGACCGGTAACGGGATCGCAACCCTCAGTGTCATGCCCGTACCAGGGACCGGCAACAGGATCGCAACTCTCGGTGTTGCATCCGCACCACACTCAGTCAGTGAGCGGGAACCGGTCTCCACATGGGATCCGAACCCTCGGCGGGAGCACCGCCTCTCGGTGTTGCATCCGCACCATACTCAGCCAGTGAGCGGGAACCGGTCTCCACATGGGATCCGAACCCTCGGCGGGAGCACCGCCATGCTCCCAAGCGGCGCACTCTCCAGTGCGCCACCGGGCCGGCCCAATAGAAGTATTTTTTATTGCAGATTTTGTCACTTCTGATAAAACTCTAACCTAGAGAATTTCTTTCAGTCCAAGTATTAACATATATTAAAAACTATCACTGTTTGCCAAAATGGTTGTTAGTCTAATGCTTGGAAGTGATAGGGTAAGGTACATTTTCCTTATAAGTTTTGATTCTGACGTTGTTTCAAGTTTCTGAGACTTGATCTAAAGAGTTCTAATTGGAGTAAGTTTTATGATTTTACAAGTCTACTCTGATGCTGAGATCAGCCTGGAAAAGCCATGCAAAACAATTTGAGCAGCAAGAGTTAGAACTTGGGGATGTTATAAGAATGTAGAAATAAAATAGTTGGTTGCTCAATAGTTGGGGAAAACCCTTTGCTTAGTACCAGCATTGCCCTTGAATTGTGCCTCTAAGCACCCACTTGGAAGGTAAGGAGTATCAAAATGTCTGTGGTAAATGCTGATTTGTTTTGCAGAGGGTTGGTGTGAACAGGATGATTCCAAGATTTTCTTTACTATTATTTTGGCCATTGACTTTCTTTAAAGGATGAAGTGGAGATAGGGAAAGTACTGTTTTTAGCTATTCTATAATCTTCATGCTACTAATTTTTTATAAACATATTACTTTATCTTATATTAAACTATTGTCTGGATTATATCATGAGACATAGGTATTGAATTTTGTGGCAGAGAAAAAAAAGAGAAATATTGGCTATAAAACCAGTAGGAACATGAAAGTCTTGGCAGGGAGCAAAACGCTTAGCAAACCAAATCACCTCCATGCTATGGGAAAATTCTGGTGGCCTCAGGACGTGAGGCAGTGAAGGAGTGAGAGGTCTGAGACCACCAGTGACACTCAGGCCCTCTGCTGTTAAATAGCTACCATAAATATCTGAATACCTTCTTTCTGAAGTTTCATTTAGTTATGAGATCTATAATCTTGTGTAAAAGTCTTAGCATACATTTATTTATTTGTTCATTTATTTATTTATTTTGATGCACATTCTCAATGTCCAAAACATTCAAAATAGTATGCTAACTTCTGTTTACTCTGGAGGGTGCTGGGCAAAGAATTTTAATTGACATGGGTGTGCAGCAGATCTCAAAATGGAAATGAAAGAGGTGAAATGGTTCATCGACCTCTCCGTCCAATAGCTTCCCTGCAGTGGTATTTTTCTTCTTTCTGATGTTCTGGTTTAGGAGGAAGAAGATACAACTAAGAGGGAGAAAATGAGAAGGAGCATCTTTTTTTTTTAAAAACAAAAAAACTATTTTAGAAGTAGAGTTTCTTAGAACATTTCTGTGAAGTTGTATCTTATGCCTAAAAAAAAAAAAAAAAACTATTTTAGAAGTAGAGTTTCTTAGAACATTTCTGTGAAGTTGTATCTTATGCCTCCAAGAAAAGGGGTCAGAATTAAAATTAGCTGCAATCTAAAGATCTTTGATTCTGTTTTCTGGAACCAGGTACAATTTGGCAGAATCAGTTTTAGTAAACTAACCATAGAAGAGTTCTCCATTTACCAGTATTTATATTTTATTAAAATTTCAAGAACACATATTAGGACAACAGACTGGTGGCTAACTGATATTTTTTAAAAATTTAAATATTTCTTGATTTGAAAGCATCACCTATTCAAGTGCGAGCCATTATTCAGAAAGTTATTTCATTAAGTACAGGAACACTTCAGCTGTGCAGGCAATCCAACAGGATTCTAAATTCTGTAAATTCTATTTTATAGTAAATACTGTAGAATGGTGTCTATTTAAGGTGCAGGCAAGTTGCTGGCAACAGGAGTTCATGCTTTGACTGATAATTGCTGAGTTGTTTGCTTCCAGAATACAATCATTCTCCAGGTGCCTAAGAACAGGCAGTTCTGAAGAAAAGAAGTTTGGTGTAAATGCCACTTCATCTTGCTACTTTAAGATGATAAGTACTTCTCCACCTAAACAGGCTTGACTTTCAATTCCTCAGTATGGGTTAACCTTGACCTCTGGCTCCTTTGTTCGTTGTTGCATGTTGTTATCAGTATATGTAGAAAGCAAGAGGGCTTCTAGGTTGTCAAATGCTGCTAAAGTGCTTTCTTGTTGACAACTTATTTACTTCTCCGAGTTGTTGATAGTTAACATTGTAAAGTCAAGTTTGCTTCTGTATACCTGGGACCAAACTAGAAGAGAGAAATTTCTCAAGCTATGCAATAAAAGCCAACATTTGTTTAGCACTTTATGAGTTACAAAGATTTCTTATATACATAATCACATATGACATCCACCAGGCTCTTCAAAATAGACATGACTATTCCTAATTTTACAGTGGCCCTGTGCTGGGAGCTTTACCTATTGTTTTTGTTTTCTATTGCTGCTGTAACAAATTACCACAAATTTAGTGGCTTAAAACAACACAACCTATTATTTAACTGTTTTGGAGATCAGAAGTCCTAAAAATGAGGTACGGCAGAAATGAGTTCCTAGAGGCTCTAGCAGAGAGTCTATTTCTTTGCCTTGTCTGGCTTCTAGAGGCCACCTGGATTCTTTGGCTCGTGGCTCCCTTTCTCCTCCTTCAAGCTCAGCAGCAGAGCATCCTCCAGTCTCTCTCTCTCTCTCTGCCTCTGTTGTCACATGGATTCTTTCTCTTTGATGCCATTGCTTTCCTCTTGTGAGGACCTTTGTGATTACGTTGGGTCCACTTGGATAATCCAAGATAAAGAACCCATTTGAAGATCCTCAACTTAATAATACCTGCAAAGCCTCCTTTTCCATGCAAGGTAACAAACTCACAGGTTCTAGGGATTAGCATGTCAACATCCTTGGTGGGTGGGTGGGTGGGGGAGCATTATTTATCTTGCCACACCTGTGTTATGTTATTTACTCTCACACCAACATTGCGGAGTCAATACTATTTTCTCTATTTTAATATCAAGGAAATAAGATCCAAAAAATTGAATAAATTGCTCAAGAAATTTTGGTAAGTGGCAGACCGAACATTACTCTGGTTTGTCTGCAAAGCCCATGCTTTTTCCTTACACGGTAATTTCTCAATCTAGTGTTCTCAGGGACAGCTATGGATCAAATGTGCCCCCGAAAAGTTCATATGCTGAAAACTTGGTCCCCGTTGTAACGGTGTTAAGAGGTTAGGGAATCCAATTATGATGTTTGAAAGGTGGTGCCTTTGAGAAGTGATTGTCGTCGTGAGGACCGTGCACTTCTGAATGGATTCATCCATTCATGGAGTAATGAGTTATCATGGGTGTGGACTGCTGGCTTTGTAAGGAGAACAGATGAAATTGCTCGGTTGCCATCCTGCCATGGCCATGCGACACACTGTGTTGCTGTAGCAAGTTACCACCAAGAAGAAGGCTCTCACCAGATGTGTTCCCTGGATCATGGACTTCCCAGCCTGCAAAACTGTAAGAAATAAATTTAATTTTCTTATGAATTACCCAGTTTTAGGTATTTCATTATAAGTAACAGAAAACAGACTAATACAGGAGCTCTATTCTAAATGATAATATGCTTTAGGCAAAAAAAAAAAAAAAAAAAAAATTGTCAGTAGAAAAAGTTGGGGAAAAAGCTTCATGTTATATAGCCCTATTAAACATTCACATTGATTTTCTAAGTCCCAGATTACTAAAACAAGAACAACAATACCGAGTTAGAATGGGACAGGGGTCATATCTAAAAACCCCTCTGTATTAGTCCATTTCTGTTGGTTATAGCAAAATGCCTGAAACTGGGAAATCTATAAAGAAATAGAGTTTATTTCTTACAGTTTTGGAGACTGGGAAGTCCAAAGTCCAGGGAATACATCTGGTGAGGGCCTTTTCCTGATGGTCACTCCATGGCAGTGCAGGGCATCTCATGGTGCAATGGCTGAGTGAGAGAGAGGGCTAACTCTTTACTCACTCTCCTTTTAAAGCCATCAGAACCACATCCATTTCTCCATGAATGGATCTTTCCTTTCAATAGTACACAGTCCTTACAATCTAATCACCTCCCAAAGTCCCCATTTTTCAAATACGATACTAGGATTTCCCACCCTCTTAACACTGTCACAGTGAGAGATTAAGCTTCAGTGAGCTTTGAGGGGACATCCAATTCACAGTGCTCTCCTAAAACAGAAACGGTTCAGTTTTGATAAACATTAGGCAGATTCCCTTATATAAAATTTGTATAGTTTTAAAGGTAACATTAACAAAGTTTACTCGGTTAGTAATTGGCAAACCAGAACTTCAAGGCCAGGTCTTCTGAACTCAAATAAAATATTATTTCCATTACACTCTATGGTAGAGACGCACAAACATTTTTTAAAAATCACATACACATTTGAAAGATTTATTCTACTAAAATGCTTGCCATAAGTTTTTAAAGTTTATCTGTGAAGCAGCAGCAACTAGTTAATGAAAGTTATAGAAGAAAACATTGATATGGGGCTTAAACACTTTAAAAAATATACATATGTATATATTTCTTTGAAAATAATTATTTTCTATTCAGAACCTAAGAGAAATTGCCTAAACTCTTTAAATCTGCTTTCATACCTATAAAATGAAGATGTTTTACAAACCTCGTAGAATTTAGATGGTAGGTAAATGATTACTAATATTTATTGAGTATTTATTCCATGCCAGATGCTTTTGTCCTTGAGCTTAGAACTTGGAATTTTCTACTTAGAATGTAAAGCTAATTTCTGTTGTTTCTTTCTCCATTTGAAATAATTTTGAAGTGAATTACTTCAAAATACTAAATTTTTTTCCATGTTTATCCAATGGAAAATTATTAATTTGATTTACTAGAAACATTCTTACCCTGTCACAAGGACATGGCAGCTCTTTTCTTGGATTATCACCAAACAAACTGGTAAAACATCAGAGGTTTTATGTTCCTCTTTCAATTTACTGATTTCATGAAGGTAATTTTCCTCATCTTCTAATGGACAGGCTGTAGTTGCGTTGGTTGTTTTGGGGTTATAAACTTGATATAAGTAATTTTCCCTTTTATTCTTATTGTTTTGATAAGTAACAAAATATTTATTTAGCAAAAACTTTGGCATTGCAGAGATTTTATTTGACCTGGTTGAGTTGTGAATTTGATGAGAATAATTTTCTTATTTGTTTATTTGCTTATTTATTTATTTTTGTGGCTGGCTGGTATAGGGATCTGAACGTTTTCACCGCCATGCTCCAAACAACTAAGCAATCCAGCCAGCCCCTTCTTGTTTATTTTTATTGTTTGATCAGTGATTAAATCTTCGATTAGTGAATAAACAATTAGTAACGCCCTGTTCTCAGGTTGCACATTGACTGTGCACATCAGAAGCTTGCTTGTTTCATTGGTTCCAGTTTTTAAAATGTAAGCACACTGCCTCTTTGAAAATTTTCTGTTTTTAATTTCAGCTCCTTTTGTTTCCTTAGTTCATTCTTGTAATTTTATTTCTACTACTTTATGAACTTGTAATCATTCTCAATTATCTAAAGATTGAAAAAAATGTAGCGAAGGAATACAAAATGTAAACATATTTTTATCAAGTGTGTAAATTAAAATAAATTATTGAAATATTAAAATTATCATGTTATTTTTCTTCTTAAATATTTAAAATTATCTATTACAATTTGAGTAATGCATATGCTGATTTTTTTATATGACTTTTGGAAAAGTAAGTCTGATTAAATATTTATGCAAGTAAAAATATTTGCAATTCTAGTACTGTTTATCTAGTTGCCAATGTTAAAAAAAAATCACTATTAGCTTCACTCACATTATATCTGGACCTACACACAAACACACACATACAAATATAAAAGCAACATAATTGTTTAATATTGCGATATGTTCCTTAACTGTCATGTGAAATTTTAGTACTGTTCTAATTACTTAATACATCTGCAATTACAAATTAGCACAGAAATGGAAAAAAAAAAATAGAAGCTTTGCACTAATTGGAAACAATACTTTCTAATGTAAAAATCTTTGGCAGTTTACTACCTAAGAGGAAGAATTTTTTTAAGTAAAGTAATTTGCCTTGCCCCTTACCTAAGTGCTTCCCCTCCTTGAATTCTCCCCACCCTATAAAGCAGTGTCTGTAGGTAAAGTTGGTTGCAATTAACCTAAAACTTTCATGATGCTTGAAGAGTTGACATTTGTTTTGAGGACACATGGGAAGAACTGTAGAGAAGCACTTTTTGGGCAGTATAAACAACACGTGCATTTTTCTTGATGTTTCTCATTGATGATCACAATGTTGGTTCTTTTTCCCCTTGAAATTCCAAACATTTATTTTTCATCTCTTTCAATGTATATTAAATAAATATATAATAATTATGCATTATGAGCAAGGCACAGAGCTAGGTGTAAAAAATGGAGGTTAGAAAGACAGGATTCCTACCCACATTCTAATGTGGTAAAAAAAACAACAGCCCATAAATGTACAGAAAATGATTAGAAAGGCAAGTGAACAGCTTTACAGAGGTATTAAACCCCAGTGATAAAATACAGCAGGAAAAGGAGAGATTTGGGTTTAATTATATGGGTAATTAGATTGAAAACCTCAGAAAGGGAATTCTTAAATTGCAACATTAGATCCATCTTTTGATCTTTGCTCTTTCTTTTCTTTTCTTTTTAAATTTTTTTTTTGTTGGACAATAAGAAATTTGAGATATCTAATACATGCTTCACATTCTTAGTATGGAGGGCTCAATTTAGAGAATTATGTATAGTATTAGTTAAGCCAGACAATATTCTTTCACCCCCTCATTTTCATTTTGCAATAAGTTTATTAAAACTAAAGCATTGATGTAAATACAGCTTTCTAACAAATGTTATGTTTGTGTGTATGTGTGTGTGCACTAGTCTTAAGGGAAAATTGCTCTGAACAAATTAGATAGTCAAGGAAGTCTTTATTTAAGACTATTGCAACAGGGGAGAAATAGTGAACTCAACCCTACAGAACAAAAAGTGGAGCTAGTGAGGAAGTACTGGGCAGCGTTAAGGGAGTAATCAGGTCAATGCGATTAGGCCATCTGCACTTGCTACTTATCCTTTATCAAAGTTAGGCTTCTACCCACCCGCAGAGACTGCGAGATAGGGGTGCTGTCTCCTTCAATGATTACTTCTGAAGGAATGGCTTTCAGGTCATTGAGAAAGACATCCCTGGGTTGTAAAATTGTCAAGAAGCTGGGAGACTTATGACATCTCAAAGGGTGAGGGAAAAAATTGACAATAGAAAGTTTTCTAAAGTAATTGCTTTGAGAAAAGGGAAGTTGGGTCCAGCATCAGGAAGAAACCTGTCTCAAGTTCAGTCAAGCTGAGGGAAATATCAAGGCTCTCTTGATCACCAGATATTGAGTTTGTATATATTGCCTTGTTTAATTTTCACAAAAATATAAGTCAAGTGGATTTTATATTAGTCTTTGCCTTAAAGTTTAGAAATTGAGGCATTGAGGAATCCAGTGAATCGCGTAAGATTATAAAGTTTTTAAATGGCACTCATGACAGTGGAACACAGACTGTCTGACACAGGGTCTGTGGCTTACTCATGGTATAACATGACTTTAGAACAGCCAATTCGAGTTATCAAAGTAATCGTACATTTTTTTATGTTGAGTCTCCAAAATGAGCCTATGAAATTGTCACTTTTTTACACAAAGGGAACTTCAGATTCACAGAATGACTACCGAAATGAAACACAATAGGTGAGTGGATATTTCATCTTGAAACTATCCCTAAGCTGTGTTATTGAAATATTCAGTGCAGTAAATACTTTGACTTTTCAAAAAGTAAGTGGGCTCTGCAAACAATGGCTAGAGTTGATGCCTTACCAAAAGCACTGTGTGGATTTTTTGTGTGTATTTTTGCTTAATGAGAAAAAGACTAGAGGTCATCTTTTTTTCCTTTTTCTTTTAAGGAAATATAGCAAGCTTACAAAAATTTACAGAAAATGATAAACCCAAATACCTGTGTACTCATCATCTAAGTTTGTCAAATCTTGTTATTTTAACATATTTGCTTTAGATCTTTTCGTTTCTTTTCTTATTTTATAAGGAAATAAAATATGAACTTGGAACTCATAATTCCTGAACATGAGGGCTTGTTTTAATCAACTCAAATGAAATTTCACAATAATTCACAATTTGTAAGCTCCAATTAATCTGAGGAAATTCATAGTTTGTGGAGGTCTCAATTTTTCTTACCCACATCACGTGAGAGAACTCCTCTCCTTTCCTTGTATAGGCATTAAAACTCAACCCTCTTATTTGCTAAGACAAACAACATGCTCCCATTTCTGGAATCCACAGCATGAGCTCATTGGCTTGCTGCTGAGGCTTTCAATTCTATCTACAATTTTTGTCCCTGAAGTTATATAATTTTCTTGTAACTCAGCTATGAATTTAAAAGATTTGTTTTTGTTATTTTTTTTCAGTACTTTTAGCTTTTTGAAAAACTCTAATAGTAGCAACATTTTCAGATATCTGAGGTCTTCGTAGTCTAATATGAGTTTGTCAGCAAACTCTTAAACATTGATGTACTTTCAGTGACTATGACTTTGTGGCCATATATACGTATCATTAAACAAACATTGATGCACTCCGATTACCTATAAGGATTTAAACCTACTTGAAAGCTTCAGATTAAAAATTGCTGGATGTGGATTTTTACATACTTTTTATCTGAATTTTATCTGCAGACTGTAATGCAGTTTGGTCATGCATGCCATAAAAATAAATTACATTCTTGAAAGTCGTTGTAATGTGTGTGCTAGCCGAGCACTGACTCCTGCATTTTACAGGGCTGTATTGAAATGCAGAACCATTTGCAGACATGAAGTGCTGATGGATGATATGGAGACTGAATATAGGACACATATGAAAGGGGATCTATGTTCTTTGTTCAAGTATAGTGTGGTTTTATAGGGAAGGGACAGGTGTCAGCCCAAGTAAACAAGGCTCATCAAAAGAGTCCCTTATCTCAAGCCATTTTTCTAGAGAAATTTCACTGAATTGCCACTCATCAAATTAAATAAAATTATTTTTTACCTCTGAGTCAATTGCTGTAATTAGATCAATAGCTAATGAAAGAGAGATTTGTTGTGGAGTGATAAATGTTTTTTAACTCATATTTTTTCATATGTAATTCCTCCTAATTCTTTTTTCTCTGATTTTATTATATTTTAAGCCTTCTCTGTGCTATAAAATACAGGATCCGGTCTAATTGTTTCTCCTATTATTTTACTTTAACCCAATTAATAAATCTCACATACATTTGAATATTTGAAGTTTTTTTTAATAATTAAAATGTTTTCGGGCCAGCCCGGTGGCGCACTGCTACAGTGCGCCACTTGGGAAGTGCGGCGGCGCTCCCGCCAAGGGTTTGGATTCCACATACAGACCGGTTCCCGCTCACTGGCTGAGCGAGGCGTGGGAGCAACCCCGAGGGTTGCGATCCCGTTGCCGGTCCCGGGCCGGTACGGGTGCGACACTGAGGGTTGAGATCCGTTGCCGGTCATGAAAAAAGACAAAAAGGAAAAAAAAAAATAATTAAAATGTTTTCAAAACACAAGAACTATTAACATGCTACAGTTTAAGACTGTGTTTCCCCAGAACTTTTTTTATTATAAAGGTTAGACATGTTCATTGTTAGTAGTATAAATATAGAAATGGGTATAAATAAAAATCACCCTCCAATCCTATGTCAAGAGGTAATATTTTAAACACTTTTTAGTGTAAATGCTGTTTTCTCTGAGTGTGCATGTACACAAACACACACACACACACACACACACACTGACACAAAAAATATAAAGTTTTTTTTTTTTTTGACTAGTAAGGGGATCGCAACCCTTGTCATGGTGTCGTCCTGACCACGCTCAGCCAGTGAGCGCACCGGCCATCCCTATATAGGATCCGAACCAGCAGCCTTGGCGCTACCAGCGCCACACTCTCCCGAGTGAGCCACAGGGCTGGCCCCCAAAATATAAAGTTTTAATAATTTTAAATGAAATAGTTCATACATAGAGATGGATATATAAATAATAAATAAAGAATAGAAGGATATATAAAGAATAACAAAACATTCATGAATTTCATTTAGAAAATAGAACTTTACTTATATGAAAGTATTTTTTAAAGTTCATGGAAAAATAGAATTAAAAGATAAAACAAAGTTTCCATGACCTTTTGAAATGCCCTCGTATTACTGAGTATTGAATTGTTGAATACTTTTGAAGCCCCTGTGTGAACATTCCCAGTCTTATTTCTGTCTCTTACCCCAGGGATAGGAACTATGAAGAATCTGTTATTTCCTTGGCGTGTATTCTTAAGCAGTGTCCTGTATGGTGTCCAGTACATGTAGGTTAGCTAAAGTTCATTTATTTTCAATGCCCTTATATGCCATTGTATTCCACATTCCACAATATATTGATCTATTGATCAATTCCCTTTGTATGCCTGTTGGCTCCCTCTGTGAAACAGTGGATTCTCTCTCTCTCTCTCTCTCTTTTTTTTGCTTGTCCTTTCAGTGACTATGTAGCTCTAAACAGAATCAGGTTGCATATGGGATCGCAGGCCCAGCTGCTCACCATGCACAAACACAGTGCTCAATGAGCATTTCTGTCCCTGGTCGTGAGCAGTCAGAGCTCAAGGTCTTTGGTTTAGGTCTTAGCCCAGGTTATACCCTATTCTCTGGGATGGACACAGCTTGCAGCATTCCACAACTCCAAGAGGTGCCATTCACAAGCAGTGCTTACCACTTATATTAAATCTTAATACATTTCTTTTTTTGGCCCTTGACATCCCTGTGACTTCAACAATGCATTTCAGATAGTATTACTATATTTATCCAGCTAAAAGGTAGCTCGTAGCAAGAATTTTAGAATACCTAATTTGCTTTATGGCCTAAAGTGACGTTGTTTTATTCACTTGCCTTTTCAACTGACAAATTTTATGAGCATCTTTCTGTGAAATAAATCTATTTCTACTATTTTATCTTCCATTGTCATATAGAAATGCATTGTACAGACAGTCTATTTAACTAATTCCATGCACATTTATGATTTCCAAAGTTTTTGCCTATAGCTATAATTTTATACATATTCATAATTATTTATGAGTTATTCATACTTATCAGGATAAATTGCAAGATCACCTTATAGAAAATTTTAACATTATACACTCTGACCAACTATGTGTTAGAGGTTTTTCCCTTACCTTCACCTATTCTTACAATGGTCAATCTTTTTAATCTTTATCTACTTAACACTAATACTGAAAAAATACATCATTGTAATACAACTTATATTCTCAGATTGCTAATAGTATTCAATTTTTAAATTTGCTTTTTTGTCATTTATATTTTTCTCTCATTGAATTCTTTGTTCATGTATTTTGCCAATTTTTCTATTGTACTATTTATTTTTCTCTCATCATTGCTAAGAAAATGTTATACTTTGAAATGTCAAATAAATTGTAATTACTACTTCTCATTTATTAATTTGCATGCATCTTACCATATTTTGGTTGATTTTTACTTTACAAGAATTAAAAGTTTGAGGGGTCAGTTCTACCAATTTTTGTCTTTATGTGCTCTGGCTTTGATTCTTTTATTAACTAGCTGATTACTGAGGACATGCAATATTTCTAGAGAGGTGCTAGGTGCAAGATGCTGGATTGGTTTAGATGAGGTACAGAGTAATTTCTTCCCCATGTCAAGATCTTCTTACAGTTTATTTACATTTTATCAATATCTTCCATATCACAGCATGTATTTTTATAAGTTTATATTTTCCTAATATGTTTTGATCTTTCATCCATCTCTAATCTATTTTTGTGTAAAGATAAGTTAAAAAACAGATTTCTTTTCTCTATGATCGCACTTAGTTGTCCTAGTGATATTTATTTTTGATTATTTTTTCATCTATTTAAACGCAGTTATTTTAGTAAATATTTGGATTTCTCTTTGAGCTGTCTATTTTAACAAATAAGTTTATCAGTCTGTTCTTCTACCAGCATCAA
The DNA here is from genome assembly GCF_000696425.1 of Galeopterus variegatus. Classification (NCBI taxonomy): domain Eukaryota; kingdom Metazoa; phylum Chordata; class Mammalia; order Dermoptera; family Cynocephalidae; genus Galeopterus; species Galeopterus variegatus. Next base: position 70,256 of record NW_007735594.1, read on the forward strand.
ATTAACTTTATTATGTAGCAACATAATAGCTTTTATATCTTGTAGAATAACCTGTGTATAGTACTCCATTACTCATTCATTTTAGAATTCTCCAAGCTACGCTTATTGTATGTTTATTATTCTAGAGTAACTTTAGAATTATTTTTTCCAAGTTAAAAAACCCATTGGACGTAACTGGTTGTATGTTACATTTAGAGATCTGTTTGTGGTTAATTTATACTATTTACAAAATCTAGCCTTTTGGGGCAGAATAGTCTCCATTTGCCTCCCTAGATTCAATCTCCTTCTTTCTCTGCCCTGTTACACACCAGGAGGTGGACTTTTATGGACCACATCAATTGGTATAGCCTATTTCAATTGCGTACAGGCAAGGGAAGATGCTGGTGGGACATCAGGGGGCTTGGGAAGAGCGGGGTCTGGTAATTTGTCTCCTTTTCTCTTATGTGGGCCATCAGGTGTTAGTGACTACATCCCTTAGCCCTTGTCGGGCAGCATCTCCTGCCATTCAATCCAACTTCAAGCGATTAACTGCTTCCTCCTTTTGATCCTGCAGGACTTGCGGATGTGATGGCTCCTATCCTTGCTAACCTCAGGGTGCTTCATCTTCCCAGTTTGTTCCTCTGAAGGCCATCCTTGGTCTTTTCAATTACCTCTTTATATGTGACTTGTGATGCCCGTCAGGCCCCTGCCTGATACACCATTCAAAAACAGAGGTTTTTCTATTTTTATTTCATTGTTCTTTTGTGTTTCTTTATAATTTTTATCATAATGTTTCTGCATACTTTTTGTCAAGTTTATTCTTAGACTTTCTTTTTTAGTTGGAGCTGCTGTTTAAATGTTGCGAGACCCTGTATATTCTCTATGAGCCTTTTAAATTTTAACTTTACTACTTATTCTGAAGGGCTTTCAGCCACATATTTAGGAATATTCACATGTGGTTCACAAAACTATGATGCTCTGGAGCATATATGCATAGTAGATACATAAATAGAGAGATAGGTATTCTAATAATAATGGAAAGAAGGAAAAACTAACATTTCTGCTTGTTTGGCTCAGATATTATGTTCTTCAATACTTCATCAAGCAAATGACTAATTGAACATTCACCTTTTTTTGAAAGTTAGAGATACTCAAATGATAAAAATTTTGAATTAAAAAATGAACACAAAGCATGAACTTATTAATGCATAAAATTAGTGCACCATTGAATTGATGATAAGACATATTTGTTAAAAACCCTCCAAATTAGGACAGAAATGCTGTCTGGCACAGCAATTATCACATCAACCTCTGCTCAAGTAGAAATAACAGTTTCATTTTCAACCCTAAGAGTCCTTTTGCCCAGCTTCATGGGCCCTTATAATCTGGCCTGGCACACAATAGGCAACAATTGTTCTTCTCTGATTCTGGCTGCTCCTCTGTGTCCTTTGCTGGGTGTTCTTTATCTCCTCAACATGTAAACATTGGAGGCTCCAGGGTCAGTCCTCAAACTCCTTATTTCTCAGAGGCCTCCTGAGGTCTGCCTCACCCCCTCTCAGCCTCACTTCTAATTCCAACCAGGACTATGGCGAAAAGTCCCACGTATGGTTTTCTACTCACTTCCGGCTCCAGCTCTCACCTCACCTTTACTTCTGGCCCCAGGGCTTCTCCTAACCTTAATGGGGGACCTGCCTATCAGACACTCAAGCTCAGCCTAGAAGTTCTGGTGAGGTGAATCTCTCAGGTGAGCCCTCAAACATTGGGGGACAGGAACTGATGGATAAATATTTCTCCAGGTCAATCCTCAAGTGGAGAAGTACTTTGAAGCATTTAAATGATTTTCAGAAGGTTCTAGTGGAATCAAGCTCCGATTGCCTAAGCCAGTGACCAACTTGATAATGTATGATTGCATTGGCTTTTTCTCCCTCCTTATTTATTCTCCATGGTCTTTCATCTCCTTCTCCAGAATCACCTCTTAAATAAACAACTTGCTTATAATTCCTGGCTTCAGGCTCTTTTCAGGGGAACTCAGGCTCAGACAGTGATTTCATCCAATCTCATGAAATAAGAACCATTTAAACAGTGATGAATCCCACATATATGTTATATTTCTACTCAAAGCCTTTCTGATAAATCCACCTTTGTGTATCTAACTTCATATTGGATGTTTCCACTTGGATGTCTAATTGCTCTGCTCAAGCTTGAGACTACAAGTGACAGAATACTTCTGCATGACCTCTACACACCACTGCAAACTAATAAAAAAATTACTGAAACTACTGTGACAGGAAGAGAGCTGATAGCATGACGCAAACCTTATTCAAATTCGTCATGTGAAAATTTTCAGCTGGGGCAGACATGGGCAAAAGCTTTATCTTTTTAAATTTAAGATACTGTGACAGGAAGAGAGCTGATAGCATGACGCAAACCTTATTCAAATTCATCATGTGAAAATTTTCAGCTGGGGCAGACATGGGCAAAAGCTTTATCTTTTTAAATTTAAGACAAGGCTGAGGAACACAGGTGCCTTCCAAACAAATGGTGCCCTGTTTCCTGATAGCCAGATACTACAGTTGTCAGAAGGAACCATACCAAATCATGCTTCAGTTCTGCTTCTAGTCAACTTCATGGCTATGATATCTGTAACTTTTCAAAAAATTCTTTTTACTTTATTCTTTATGTAATACATTCAAATGTTCAAATATTAAAAAAATATAAAGTGAAAGTCCCTCTCTCCCAGTTTAGTTCTGCCTCTTCAAAAACATAAACAAACAAAAACATCCCTTCCCCCACTCCACACCCCCCAAACCTCGCCTAACCTAACCATTTATTAATTTGGTGTGTATCCTTCTAGGATTTCTTTATGCATGTACATGTAAATATGAGTGTAGGGTTTTTTTTATAGAAAAGATAACATACACACTGTTCTACACAACGCGTTTAATAGATTTTTCCATATTAGTACATAAAGAGCCTTTTACTCCTTTTTTAGAACCCCATAGTATCCCATCGTATAACATTCTGTAATTTATTTTATCACCCTTGTACTGGGGGTGGTTAGCGTGTTCATGCTATTTAAACGCTGTGGCAAAGGACAACTTCCTGTGCATGTGAAAGTGACTCGATTGGATGAAAGTCCTAGAAATGCTGAATCAAAGAGAATGTCCTTCTGTCATTTTGACATATCTCCAAACTGTGCTCCATAAAAATTATGTCAATTTATTTTTCCATAAGCAATGTCTGAGAATGACTGTTTCTTCACACTTTTATCATGCTCTGTGAGATTTTATTTGGTCAGCCAGACAGGTGAGAAATAGTACCACAGTAAGGTTTTAATTTACTTTTCTCTTGTTCGTGGTGAGGATGGGCATCTTTTAACATTTTATAAGTGGTCTCTATATTCTTTCATTGAACATCTGCTAACAGTATGCTCTTTTGAGATAAAGTGTAGGAAGCACACTTCAGGCTCTAACTTCTGTTTCCTTGTCTGTAACAGCTCTGTGTTTCATCTGTATCTAATGTCCTGTAGCAATCGGATTCCAATTGGACTGCTTAAGGAACTCATGTCTGTATTAAGGAGAGCCAGCGTTGCATGGTCTGTAGTACTTTCAACAAGCTGTATCCAATTCAGTGTCACTGCCACTGTCATTTATGATACCCACTGATCTTAGCCAACAGAGCATAGTACTCAGATTTTCCTAAGGCAAGGAAGTGTTGGCAAGCATGGTTAATTTATCTTGTCTAATGATTCTCAATATTGGCCTGTGTCACAGCAGTTTCCACTTTTGCATATGCAGCTGGGGTCCTGAGTTCAGATCCCAGGACTTTCTCCCGCAGGACACAATGCAGTCCCCACAGGGTTCTGCCAGCTTTATTCAGCACTGCTGTGTGGATTTCTGCATCGTACCCTCCACGTGGACTTTGGTCCTCCAGGTTCCCTCACCAAACACAGGCTGTCTTCCCCCAGCGAGCAGCAGAGGTGGAGTGAACATTGATGTCTGCTTCCTACCACCTTTTTCCTCCCAGCTCTTCAGAAAGACGATCTCACTACCAAATATATGGCGAAAGAAAGCGTGCCAGGTGGGTAAAGGAATCCCTTCAGTGGCGAGGATACAGAGACCCTTTGCATGAGGGGTGACGGAGGTCCCCCAAGGCTTCTTTTTTCTGTGTCTAATTTGTTTTTAGTTTTTGGAAGTAGATAGACTAATAACTTGATGTTGAGTAGATATGAATGTGCAGTGTTCTCATTTGTGCATGGTCATGGCTGGCTTTTTCTGTGTCTAATTTGTTTTTAGTTTTTGGAAGTAGATAGACTATAACTTGATGTTGAGTAGATATGAATGTGCAGTGTTCTCATTTGTGCATGGTCATGGCTGGTTATCTCCTTTAACATTTGAACTATGCCTTCTAGTTAGTTGCCTATGTGGTTGCATATGTAAATCATCTCATTCTTGCTTGAATCTTAGCTGCTTAAGAAGAATGACGTTGTCTAATTCACCTCTATAACCACTGTCACTCCATCCTCCTGCCTTGACCCAAACTCGCTGCATATCAGATTCCTAATGAATGTTTGCTCAAGTCAGTAACGCCCGAAAGAGCTGACCATAATTTTACAGTTATCGGGTTATCAACGTCAAATAAGAAATTCATAATGGTGGCTGTTAACAGTTTAGTTAAAGCAACGTATGCTGCTTTCTATCTCAGAAGCTAATTAAGGAATGTGACCAAGGAAGTACTGCATTACTCAAAAACAGATTGTTAACAGCAGAAGTTGCCGGACGTTGGGGAGTGTACTGAAGGTCTAATGAAACTTAGGTCAGAAAATAACCAGTGTCATTCTCTCCTACAGAAATATTGTACTTTGGCAATTCTAAGAAAACAGTTAATTCAGATGGAGAATAACAATATATCTATAATATCATAAAACAAAGATTGAATCTACATCTTTCTATATGTATGCAAGTGAACATAAATATTTCTTTTTCAGAATGCAGTTAAGATTTCCGTATTATATGAGAATTTCTAAAACTACGTAATATTAAAATCCCACTGTTAAGAGTTCTTTGTCTAATTTGGAAATTCAGACATCTCCATAAGAAATAATAATAATTTAAAATAAAGGCTATTTTTCATTTTATGCCATAATTCTATTGATTTTGATGCTCCAGACATTAACTGTGCATTCTTATACACACACACACACACACAGACACACATACACATACACACACACACACAATCACACTAAGTATAATTTTGTCCTTCTTATGTTAGAAGAAATGAGGGACTGCTACTTTGGATATAATTTTCACCAGTAATGGTGAACTAGTTAGTGAAATGAAAAGAATGAAAAATGTGGGAAAAAGTTATTTTGCATTCATATAATTTGTTACATAAAAAATAAGCTTTCACAAAATTAGGCAGATACACTAGTTTTACATAAAATTATTTCAGAAAATTCAGAGAAAAACAGATGTGGTTAACAACTCTGAAAGGAAATACAACTTTAGATATAAAGGAGGTTTAAGAAGACATTTTGATAACACAAACGATTCCATTAAGAATGAAAATAAGAGAATTACAAATGTGTATATTCAAATGGCTGCTCAAA
>NW_007735595.1:0-973 GCF_000696425.1 Galeopterus variegatus
AGGGAGGGAGGTTTAGGTGATGGGACACAATAATCAACTACATTGTATATTGACAAAATAAAAATAATAAAAAAAAAAGAAAAAAAACCCCCCGATTATTTGTTTCATGGATTTTTTCTATTCTTTTCCTATTTTCAATTTTATTGATTTATGCAAGTGTATGCAATAGTCCATCCTTATGTTTCCCTTTTGTTTATTTTGTGCTTCATTTTCTAGTTTCTACTTCCTTACTGAGATTGTTGATTTGAAAAGTTCTTCTTTGTTAATGTGTACCTTTATGTCAATCTCAGCACTGCTGTAGCTGTGTCCTACAAAGTTTTAAGTGTACACTTACGCAGCACTGACAGTGGAACATTTTTTTTTCTGAGGGTTATTATACCTGTATTTTATCATTTATTCTTTATATACTGTGGTATGTCAGGTGGTAGCAGAAAATATTTTTTTCTGCTTCATTCCCACTGTTTCCAAAATGAGAAGTCTGAACAGCTCTTCCTTATTTTCTTTTGAGTGCTGCTCCTCTAATCTGATGGATACATTTCTCTCAACATATTTCCTACTTCCTACTTGATTTTCTGTTTCAATTTGGCATTCAGATATGTGAATCTGTTTTCTCATTTGTTGCATTTCTTTTTTTTTTTTCCGTGACCGGCAACGGATCGCAACCCTCAGTGTCGCCCCCATACCGGACCGGGACCAGCAACGGGATCGCAACCCTTGGTGCTGCCCCCGCGCCTCGCTCAGCCAGTGAGCGGGAACCGGTCTGTATGTGGGATCCGAGACCTCGGCGTGAGTGCCGCCGCGCTTCCCAAGCGGCACACTATAGCAGTGCGCCACCGGGCCGGCCCTCATTTGTTGCATTTCTTTATTTTATTTTATTTTATTTTGTCTTTTGTCTTTTTTCCATGTCCGGCAACGGATCGCAACCCTCAGTGTTGCCCCCGTACCGGACCGGGGACCGGCAACGGGATTGCAA
>NW_007735595.1:1973-4361 GCF_000696425.1 Galeopterus variegatus
TTCTTTATTTTATTTTATTTTATTTTGTCTTTTGTCTTTTTTCCATGTCCGGCAACGGATCGCAACCCTCAGTGTTGCCCCCGTACCGGACCGGGGACCGGCAACGGGATTGCAAACCTCGGTGTTACTCCTGCGCCTCGCTCAGCCAGTGAGCGGGAACCGGTCTGTACGTGGGATCCGAACCCTCGGGCGGGAGCGCCGCCGTGCTTCCCAAGTGGCACACTATCCATTGCGCCACCGGGCCGGCCCATTTGTTGCATTTCTGATACATTTAGAAAATATACATATTAGTGTATAAAATACTACAATTCAAATGTATGTTTATGGTCTTGTATGTATTTTTATATATGCATGTATCTATATATATTTATATATATTTGTTCAAGCTGGAGTCCATTAACACTCTGTTTACAACAGTATAGAATCACCTGTCCTTTCTGCACCTACCCAGTCACTCCCTCAGGTGGGTAATAATTGGAGAAAATATGGTACCATTGATATTAGTACAGTTTTTACATATCATTCATGATCTATCTGATTTATTTGTGGTAGAAATTTTGAAGGATCAGCAGAGACCAACATCTATAATGTGGTATTTCATACCATGAAAGGTACCTATTCTCTTTAAACATGACAGATCTCTCATATTCATCCTAAATTTTTACTCATTCCACTTATTTGGGGGCTGGTCACTACTTTCATTCCAGTAGCTTGTTTTCATGAGCAGATCATATGAATATACTGGATTGGGTGTTGATTTATGAGCTAGAATACCCATTTAATTTAACATTATGAAGATGCTTTGAAATTCTATAGAAAAATATTAATTATATGTTTTTACCCAAAATTTTCACCCCCCTGCACAAGAATGAACTAATTAAAATATAGTGATTATTCCCCCTCGCCCCTATTTACTCAGTACGGCCAGCCATATACATACACAATAACAGGGAAATTTCTCAGTGAATTTAGAGATTGAGAGGCAACTAAGTAGAGAGTAATATACATTTATATGATAAAAATATAGTTTAATAGTTATATCTTTAGAAAAATAGGACTTTTATAACTGAATATCTGTTAATGCTGCCTTTTATCTAATCTAGGGCAAAGTTTAATTATTGGTTCTAGAGATATTTGGTGATTCAGGAATGGTAGGAATGGGTGGGGATGTTATTATTTTATGTTATTTTATGTATTTATGTATTTATTTATTTATTTTGCCAGCCAGTACAAGGATTGAACCTGAACTTTGGTGTTATTACCACCATGCTCTCTAACCAACTGAGCAAACCAGCCAGCTCAGGGATATTATTTTTAAATCAATGATGGAATCTTTGTCCTAAACATGTCAGCTTTGTTCCTTTGAATTTGATATTCACTATTTACTCTATTTGTTGGTATGACATTTCCTCTAATATAATTTGTTTTCAAAAACAGAGAGTAATAATGTGTGGGTTTTGGAATCACTTTTGGAAATAAAACATTTATTCTTAAATGACATGATTGTACATGTGAAAACCCTTGTCTCTATAGCAGCAGTTGGTCTCACAGAGCAGACTGTGATCTCACTCTGAAAGTTCTGTGATGCCCTGTCGCCGTGGTGATGTGATTATGTAGGTGTAGCCCTCGGACCTAATTGCCACTGTCTGTGTTGAGTTGCTCAAAGCTCATAGCAGGTAGAACGTTTCTTGCTTTTTGTCTTCATCATGGGGAACCTGAGTTCCTGCGTTAGAGGTATGTTAGATATTAGCCTCACAAATGCTATCCTTTCACATGGACTAGTTAATATGTCTAAAAATATTTAAAATATTTTTCTCTGTATTTTGTCATATACAGTTATAAATGTGTTCTGTAGTTCAGTTTTATTTTTCAGTTTATATACGTAGTAGTTATCAAGCAGTTTGCCTTTAAACTTTATTTACATATAAGAGATATATCATTTTCTATTACATTCTGCACCCCTAAAGCTCCCCATCATTAGGTATTCCCTTGGGGAAATTAGTACAAATTACTTTCTAATGCAGTTTGACATAAGTAAGGATCTATTGCATTTATTAATTTCAGAAATTTGAATAGAATCCAAAATGGGGGAGATGGTTTTGAGGTATTTTACACAATAAAGTGTATCTATCTTTGTAATTAACATGCCTTTCCTCTCCCCCATTTCCTAAAATGAGTATTTAGTTTAGGAAATTTTGGGTATGTCATTCTCATTCATATAACTAGTTTTAAAAAAATAGATCATGAGAATGTGTACTGTCTAAGTTTCAGTATATGAACCAAAACACAGTTTTGGGTTTATTCAAAATTACAAAGCCATCAATTATAGGTGATTAGTCAATCTTTCCAGAGGTAAACATAATCAAATGCAATGATTTCTTTTTCTCA
>NW_007735595.1:4934-7676 GCF_000696425.1 Galeopterus variegatus
CCAAAACACAGTTTTGGGTTTATTCAAAATTACAAAGCCATCAATTATAGGTGATTAGTCAATCTTTCCAGAGGTAAACATAATCAAATGCAATGATTTCTTTTTCTCAGTTACCCAGTAAATAGCCACTATTTCAACACAGAAAGATAAATAGGATGAATTTGTAGAGACTAATAATCAAGAACAGAGATTTATTTAATCTGAGAAACAAGTAGATAGCATATGTACATATAAAGCCAGATAAAAAATGTATACAGTGACAATTGTATAAATTTGCGTGTAGAGTTGTAGCTTTAAAAAAATGTGCTGTTAATGCTGTTTTCATGTATTGTGTGACTCAGTTCTCCTGACCCTTCATCGACAACTCTCTGAAACCTCAGCTGTGATCATTTCCATGATGTAACAACTAAGTTTAAAGGCATTTATATTTTTGAAAAATAATCCAAGATGATATTTTTTCACAGATTTTAGAATTCAGACTTTTAAATAGATCATGCTGCTCCACCCAGTAAACTGGCGTTCATCTCATTTGAGCAGGTATCTGTTGACCATGGCTCAGGCAACTGGATCATTCTGGTGAACAGTGCTGCCCTTTTCTGTAGAATGGCCACTGAGTGGGCTCTCAGGCAGACACAGACAGTGTTTTTGACATCTTTATCTGACTCCTTCAAAACTTGGTCAGTGTTAGGATAAACTGGTTGATTTTAGGCCAAGCAGCTGTATGTCATAATAAGAACAATGGTCTGGGAATTTGGAATCTGGGCTTGCATGAGTCTCTGAGTCTTGTTAAGCTGTGAGATCTAAGGCAGGACCTTTCACCAGTAATCCAGCCTCATGAATATTTATATTTTACACTTAATGTACATTGAATCATTCAACACTTGCCGCAGACATATGTCCTGGTTTATTTACTATTCCCGTTTTCTGGGTGAAGAAAAAGACATAGAGATGAATGTGTCCAAGCTCATGTGCTCCTAAGTAGAAGAACCAACATGGAATGCAGGCATGTGACCCTGATGCTGAGACTCTGAACTACTGACCTGCACTCATCTCTCAGCTGTGGGATCATTGGTCACCATGCAAGGAATGTTCATCATCTGTATATATGCCCGAATTATCCAAGCATATGGAAATCCTTCACACAATCCATATTATATGGTAGTGTCAGTGATCTCAAAGCCCAAGACATGTATTAGTACATTAATGTCACGTATTTTGTCATAGTCATTATATGGACAGCACATAGAAAGCCCCAATGTTTTTGGACAGTTCGCAGATTCTGAGAGTTGGGAGGCACTACTTGGGGGAACTGGTCAGTCTCTGATCAGTGCTGAGTCACTTGTTAGCACCTGTCCTAAAGCTGATAATAGGGAGATCATTTAGTGATATTTGATGGCATTATAAATATGATCCTTAGGCTGAAATCCTGTGAGATACACACCTGGAGACAGCGACAAGTAAAGACTCAGAGAACACTTTGTTATTAGCCTGGTGTGTCACCTGCATGCAGCTCTCACGTACAGCTGGGTTAAAGAGCCTCAGTGCTCAGCAGGGGCCTGCTCCCTGCTATGACCCCTCTCACTGAGGGTTGGCCAGTCTGAAAATGGACAGCCAGCTCACACAACGAATACAAATGCATGACACGGAATAGGAAGGCTGGAAGGAAATCATGATTTGTAGTGGTTATTTTTAAAAGTTAGAATTTCAGCATTTTCTACTATTTAGTAACTGATCACTTTATAACAAAGGACCACTGAATAAATACAATTCTCTCTTGTGCCCAGTGTTAAAGCCAGTTCCCTAATTAAATTTTTCACAGATCAAAGGCAAAATCCTATCCATGAGACAATAAGTGCAGTAGCAGCATATGTGCACCTGTGTAGGTTGAAGTTGACTTGGTAGAGGGCAGGAGAGCAGTGGCAATTCTACTGGGCTTCAACATGGGCTGAAGGAGTGACAGGACTCTGTTAATTTGCCATCACCCAGAAAGCCAACGCTGTATTCCTCAGTTGTTTCCCACTCATCTCTTTGCCTTCCTTGTTCCATTAAGCAGGATGGTCCTGCAGCTGCTTAATTCCTGCTTCCTACCACACCCATAAGTTCCAGCCCTTGGTGCACATCAAGCAAAGTTCCCTGAGTAATCAGTGAGCAGCACCACCAATAAACTGACACTTATTCTGTGTCCTTCTCCCTCCCCCAGAAGTTCATGATAAAAAGATATCTCCAGAGAAGGCAAATGAGGACATACTCTCCATCCCTGCGGTAAGAATCACGATTCTTTGTTTAAAGTAGAAATGTTGCTTTACTTCTCAATTGATATCAGATTTGAAAAAAACTGATCATGTGTATTGCAGGTGCTAGATAATGTTTACATGGTGGGTGGTGGAGGAGAATCTTACCAACTGATACCTCATTCAAGAAAGCACGCAGCATTGGCAGTGTCGGGTTATACATGGCACGTTAGGGGGCCTTTTCCTAGTAACAAGTTTTCCATTCTAGATGAACAATTTTGTAATTGCTGCCTAAAAATTGACTTGACTAATATACCTCCAAGAAAAGCTCCTGTGTTTTCCATAGGCCACACCTAGTATGCCTTTTGGGGCCTTTGACTTAAGAATTCCCTCCCACCTTGATTACTCAGAGTCACCAAAAGCACAAAGGCCTGAGCAAACAGCACACATTATCTAGTCTTCACAGTGTTTTCTTTTTTTTAATTGCAGGTGTCCTCACGCCAAAAAAAAA
>NW_007735595.1:8295-9979 GCF_000696425.1 Galeopterus variegatus
AAAAAAAAAGAGTATGTATCTTGAATCACCCACTGGCTAAAAAAAAAGAAATGTACAAAATATGTTGAGCTGACTTGCTGGCTTTTGTCTGCAGAGGCATCAGGATCCCAGCCACCTCGTGGGAATGAGGATTGGGCTGTAGTTTAAAAAACTGGTTTTCAAGGTAGCAAACTCTGGCCATGTGTCTACGGTCTCTGGAAAGTCCAGTGTCTCCTTTAGGTGGTATGGGTTTGTGTGCATCAGGGTGTTTATGTATAAGCCTGTTTGGTGTGATTGTAAATGTGTTTCTATGTGTGTTTCCCTAGAAAAATATCCTGGTTACCCAGCAGAAATCTCAGTGGCAACTTCCTCAATTTAAAAAAATAGACTATATACTTTACCTAAATTAACTATTCAAATCTTGTCACAGTCATGTATGGTGGGATAGTTTACTATACCAACTTCACAGATGGAGATACTAAGCCACAGAGATCAATGTGCCAAAACTCACTACCTTCTAGATAGAAGAGCCAAGTGTACCCAGGCATTCGGTCCTGGTGTTGATGCGCAGAACTACAACCTCCCATCATCACCCAGCCAAGGGATCATTAGTCACCACGCAAGTGAGATCCAGCTTTCCAGTATATGCCTGGAATAACCCAATCCTACAGCAATTCCAAAACTCATCCATTATGTAAGAAAGATAGCCTCAGTGGTCACAAAACCCAGGATAGCTACCTATGCATCTTGCTGCAGATTGTCTCATAGTCATTAGTATGAAAAGACGTTTTCCACATGCTCCTGGTCAGATCACAAATTCTGACAGACAGAAGGCACCGTGTAATACAACCTGGCAGAAATATGTCACGCAGCTGGTTCTGTTCTCAACACATACACTTCTTGGCCCAAATTCCAGTAAGAATTGGGGAGATGCTTTAGAGTGGTGGACAATGTTTTTACCATGAGCCCTAGTAGCTATTCCTTCAAGGATAGTGACCATTAGAACACAAATTACCACTTGATTATTAGCCTGGTGTCCATCATCCTTGTTGCAACCTTCTTGTAAAGCTGGGTAGGAGAACCTCAGTGATCACACAGAGCCTCCCTCCTTAATGGACTGACCCGATGCCAGCAGCTAGATGCAAGCACAGGGAGCCTATAGCCTCAATGGATTTACACACATAGCATTGAAAAGTGAGCATGGGTTTTATTATTCACAAATTTTCAATAATTGATTATCTTTACAACATAAGATTTGTGATGAAATAATCTTATATTTAAGGAGAATGTTGTACCTCCTATTAATTATAGTCTTTTAATATAAAGAGCTTTTAAAAATCAGATGCAAAATCCTGTACAGCAGATGATAGTGTAGCAGTAGTTTAAAAAATCATTTGAAAAGCCTTACAATCTGAACCTATGGATGAGCTTTAAAGACAATTAAAGAAAGAGCTAAAACACGTGATTTGGGTCCCCTATACAATGTTTATGTTATATGCTTTGTGGAATACAATTATACAGGGGGTTGATGGAGTAAATGCAACAAAGGGCTGCATGGGTCAGCTGAATTCAAAAGACTGTGGTGAGATTAGTGAATCAGACTGCTCATTTTTAATTCAAATTTTACCTAGTTTGTCCTTTATGTGCTGCCTTCTGTTGCTACTTGGTCAATGATGCTATAGTCTTTGCTAAAAGATGCCAAAAC
>NW_007735595.1:10430-19598 GCF_000696425.1 Galeopterus variegatus
TGCTGCCTTCTGTTGCTACTTGGTCAATGATGCTATAGTCTTTGCTAAAAGATGCCAAAACCTTGTGATAACAAATTTAATCATGTAAAGTTTTGATAGGTTAAATTTTATAACATAATAAGGGCTTTTGTTTATACCTGATAACCCAGTTAAGTAAGAATGTGTGGGGTCCTCTGAAGGCTGCTGGGTGTTCTAAGACTAGAGATGTAATTCTTCTCTGAGTAATATGGGGTCACCCTTAAAGCAGTGTCATGGTTCTCTCTAAGTAACACGGGAGGCTCTGAGACAGGAAAAAAAGGTCGCTACAAACAAGGATGTGGGTCTCCATTGGGAATCTGCATCTCTTTAAGAGAGCAAGCTGGAGTTCTCAGAAGGATCCAGAGTCGCTGAGAGAAATAGATAATTCACCATGCCCTCACTACTGTAGAGTATAAATTATAAAATCCAAGCTAGTCAGTATTTCAAGTATATAAAAATGCAATCAACACCACTATTGATTAATAAAAAGCTATTAAAATCACCACATCGTATTCATGTTTCCACAAGAATGGACACAGTATCGGGGTTAGCAATACCAAGGGTTGCTGAGAATGTGAAGGAACTGGAATTGTCACATGTTCCCGTGGGAATGTGCATTGTTTCAGCCACTTTGGTAAATGGTTTTCCAGCGTGTATTGTACTTATCTGTACCCATGACCTAGCCACCTCACTCCTGCCACCTGTATCCAAGATATGTGAAAAAGACAGAAATGCTTATGTCAACCTTGAGACTTACACAGAACCATTCATTGCAGCCTCATTCTGAACAACCACTGTGGAAAACGACAGTGTATTTGAAATGTGGAAAGAGTAAATTTTGGTGCTATACATTTACAATGTCACATACTGACACAGCAATTCAAAATAACAAACTTTTACAACACAAAGCAACAGGACTGAATTTCACATAGTAAACAGACAATATTCTGAAGGACACAATGGATTTTATATTGTATGTTATTATTTATTTAACATTGAGAGACAAATACATCTAAAATATGGTGGTCGCAGTTAGAGCAGTGGGTACTTACTGGGGGCTATTGACTGGGAAGTAAAGGAGAGGCTGCCACGGCACTTCAGACATTTTTTATATTGCTCTGTATGTTGGAAACACATGCTCATATTTAAAAGAAGCCATATGAGGTGCATTTTAAAATACAAAGTGACAATTGACAAAGAACAAGTAAAATATAAGAAATACAAAAAATAAATTATCCTACAATGTAAATAGGATGCAGTGACTTCCTCAGATTTCTATCAGGTATTAAATAAAAATAATGCCAATCTTGTGCACACCATTCCAGAGTATTTATAGAGTAAACACACCCAGACTCCTGTTATCAGATCAGGAGAATCTTGATATTCTACCCAGCAGTAGATGTTACAGGAAAAGGAAATGACAAAACAAACAAAATAACAAACACCTTGTGAATTAAGAAGTCAAAATCAGAATTCAAATATTAGCAATATAGAATCAGAAATTTTTTAGAAAAAAATAAGGTGGGATTATATGGTTAGATTTCCATAAGATTCATGCAGAGAGGATCACTGGCTGTTGGGGATCACTACTGGAAGAGTAGTAGAGTAAACCTTTGGTGACAGAGGGAGAGAAGGCCTGGGTGATCCTCAGAGAGAGACCTGGAAAAGAAGTCTCCAGGCTGTGGCTACAGAGGGGTCTCTCTATGAGGACATGGGACTCTGACCCCTGTCACAGCAGTGTTTATGGATTGACGTGGAATTTGTACAGTAGAAACTGAACTTTGATGAGAAGGAATGAACAGGGACGGTGCACACTCAAGTGCTGTTGCAGCCACTGCCCGTGCACAGGCAGGCCTTAGTCCAGGCTGCACAGACAGTAGCTCAGATTGATAGTCACCAAGACAGTGGGGGCTGCAGACTTAATTCACTGAACCACCAGCCCAAGTGGCCATTTCTCCTGTTAAAGGCACCACCCACACAATCTGTCTGATAGGTCCATTAGGTGCTCACTGAACTCCATGATCTTCCTGAAGCCCAATTCTGATTCAGTTGGCTCTTCCTGGAAGCCAGAAAACAGTGAAATCAAACGCTTAAATTCGGAATACTTTATTATTAATCTCCCTCTGGTATTCTGCCAGCCAGATGTCAACAGCTGTCTTTATTGTTAATGAATTCCCTAGGAGTTTCTTTGATGGAGTTTTTAAACAAATGTGTCTCCATATCCCAGAAGTCGATAAAACCACTGAGCATCCACAATCACTGCCTGATGAATTCCATGTATCAACTAAATGAAGGTACTGTGAAAATTCTATAATTGATTTAATAATAATAATAATCTTAGGTTACTCAGTGTTCCATATGCAGGAGAAAACGTAAGATTTTAAGCCATATTTATTCAATGTGTGAAAATTTTAATTTACCTTGTCAATCAGTACTGTTACAACCACAGAATTAAAGATGCATTAAAAGTTAAGTTCGGTTCACATTTAATGGTAGACAACATTTTAAGCTAATGTGTAGAAACTGCCTGAGTGCTGAATATTAGCAGAAATAGACATACTTTTTAAAATTGTGATGCTAGATAATTACTTTTCTTATAATAGACTTTTTTATCTACAAAAAATTTGAGTTGATATAAAAATTGAGAAGATAATATACGAACTTCCCATAGATCCTCTTCTCTACACCAACATCATACAGTACCACCCATTATTAACATCTTACATTACCTTGATACATTTGCTAAAATCAGTGAACACATATTGATACGATGTTATCTACAGTCAATGGTTTTTACATGAAGGTTCACTCTTTGTGTTGTGTATGTCTTTGGGTTTTGAAATATTCACAATATTGTGTTCAACATTACAGTCTCATACAGAATAATTTCACTACCCTAAAAATCTTCCACACTTCAGTAATTTATCTCTGTCCCCTTTTGTCCAGAAACCATGACAACTTTTGATACTTTTGATGTATCCATAGTTTTGCTTTTTCCAGAATGCCGTATAATTGAAATCATAGAGTATGCAGCTTTTTCAGACTAACATTTCACTAATAAGTATATATTTAAGGTTCCTTTGTGTATTTTCTTTGCTTGAT
The DNA here is from genome assembly GCF_000696425.1 of Galeopterus variegatus. Taxonomy (NCBI): domain Eukaryota; kingdom Metazoa; phylum Chordata; class Mammalia; order Dermoptera; family Cynocephalidae; genus Galeopterus; species Galeopterus variegatus. The sequence goes on from NW_007735595.1 coordinate 13,551, forward strand.
AGATGGTTCTTTTAAATACACTGTAATATTTCATTTTAAGGAGGAGCCAAAGGGGTCCATCCATTCACATATTGAAAGATATATTGGTTGCTTCCAACTTGGGCAATTATGGATAAAGATGTTGAAAACATTCCTGTGCAAAATTTTATGTGAACATAAATTTTCATCTCAACTGGGAAAATACCTAGGAGCACAATTGTGTTTTATATGGTTAAAATATGTTTTAATTTATAAGAATTTGGTAAATTTTATCAGCGAAACCATCTGGGCCTGGTGTTTTCTTTTGGGGATGTTTTTAATATTGATTCAGTTTACTTAATAGATACAGCCTTATTCGAATTATTTATTCTTGTGTGAGCTTTGGAAGATTATTTCTTTCAAGGAGTTGATGTATTTATCTGTGTTATCAAACTATGGGCGTAGAATTGTTCACAGTATGCTTTTATGATTCTTTCAATATTCATGGGACCAGTAGTGCTGGCCTCTCTTTCATTTATATTAGTAACCTGTGTTTTTTTTTCTTGGTTAGCCTGGATAAAGGTTTATCAATTTTACTGATCTTCTCAGAGAAGTAGCTTTGAGTTTCATTGACTTTCTAATATCCTAAAAACTACTGAATTCTGCAATATTATTAATTACTTCTGTTTGCTTTTCATTGCATTGCTCTATTTCCTACAGTTTTGTGAGAGTCTTGAATTATCAATTTTAGACTTTGTTTTCAAATATATTGCACCCAGTGCTATAAATTTCTCTCTAAGCTCTGCTTTTGTTGCATTCTACAAGTTTTGTTAAGTCAAATTTTCATTTTATTGAGTTCGAATACTTTTAAATTTCTGTGGAGACTTCTTTAACCCATGTGTTGTTCAATCTGCAAATATTTTAACATTTTCTGACTATCTTACTGTTGCTGATGTTTAGTTTAGTTCCACAGTGGTTTGAGATCATACTTTATAGGATGTATATTCTTTTAAAATTAGTTAAGATGTATTTTATGCCCCAGAATATGGCCTCTTTTTGAATGTTCCATGTGAGCTTGAGAAGAATGTGTATTTTGCTGTTTTAGATTTAGTCTTCAGTAAATGTTAGTTCTTGTTAGTTATTGGTGGTACTTAGTTCAAATATATCAATACTGATTCTTCCAGCTATATCTATCAAGTCATTATTGCAGTTTACAATTTGGTATTTCTAATTAGTTCTTTCTTATTATAATTTTTAATCACTTCTTTGATATGCCCTATTTGGGAGAATAATCTCATACTGCTTTTAGTTCTTTAGAAATGGTTTCCTAAGTTATTTAAATATGTATAAAATAGTTGATTTGGACTTTTTGTCTCCTAAGTCAGATGTCTAGTCTTCTCCAGGGACAATTTCTATTGATTTTTTAGTTTCCTGAGTGTGGGACTCTGCTGAGTGTTCCTGACACCAGTCCCAGGTTGGTGATCTCTAGGAGGATTCACAGGACTTGGCTTAGAGTCATTAACATGTCTACAATATATTAACATGTCTATAATATAACGTGTCTAAGGATATAAAACAAAATTAGTAAAGAGAAACCACGCATGGGGTGCCACCCAGAAAACCTAGTGAAAGATGCCAAGGGTCTCTTCCAGTTGAGTCATACAGCAGCCACTTAATTTCTCCAGGAATGAGTGTGACAGCATGGAATCTGTTATCTATCAGAAGGCTCACTGGAGACTTGTGTCCATGGTTTTTACTGGACATTTGTCATGTAGGTATCCTCTATGTACCAAAGTCCCAGATTTCCAAAAAGCAGATTTTCAGCATAAACCATGTGGTTTGCACAAATTGTTTAGGCACAGTGTGCCAGTTTTCTCAATTCTGGCAAAGATGGGAATCTTCCCATATTCCAATGTTTATATGTCAGACTTGGACCAGTTTGTAAGTAGATCTTCTTAAAGATAGCGGTCCAAAACGTGTTTATTAAAATTTTTCTGCATAAGGCTATACTTTTTTTTCTATGCATGTCTTTTTTTTTTTTTAACTGAATACTTTAAATAACATAATTTGGCAGCCTTGGATATGAGAGTCTCTATCTACCTGAGGATTTGTTGTTGCTACAAATCTTAGTTCTCTTTATTTACTTGTTTAGTAACTTTTCTTAAGTAACCCTGTAATGTCAATATTCCTTGTCATTTGTGACCACTGACGTCTCTTTTAGTAGTCAGCTAACAATTGGACTGAGTTTTCCTAACTGCCTAGACCCATAAGTGTCCTGGTCGTTGCCATGTTTGGGTGTTAGGGAACATCTCAACACTCAGCCTGAGTGTTTAGAACTCTGCCTCAGCCTTCACTTCCTTCTTAAGCAGAGCCTCAATGTCAACTGAAGATGAAAACTTAGGGCCACCTAAGATCTTTCCTGCCACATGCACAAGAAAAATCACTGGTTGTAATCATTTCCGACAAAGGGCCCTCCCCTCCCCCGACCCCAATACTTTTTTTGCACTGGATATGTTCTGATTCATTTAAAATGCGGGCAAATATAGACAGAGAACCGCCAGATAGATCAAATAATAATAAAAATTCTCCTGGAAAGAGACCTTTGAGGACTGGATTTCAATTCTTCTCTTATTCCAGTGGTTCCAGGGTTTTTGGTTTTCACCATAAATGTAGCTGTTACCTTTCAGGCCATCCACAGAACTGAACAGATGAGAGTGGAGCTAGGGCAAGTTAAAATGCCACAAAGCTTACTCTTCTTATTGAGATTCAGCCATTTTTATTGAATAAATGCTTTCTGAATGACTAAAAATCTTTGGTAATTTCCAGAATTCTGAAAAAATAAAATTCCAAAATATTTTTTCAGTTGCCTAATAGATTTTATAGGAAAGATAATTTTTCAAGGTCTTTTTTCCTGCCATATTCACTGATGTCACTCTGTAAACCACATTCTTTGGAATACTCTTGGACCATAACGTATGACTGATTATACTTGACAGTTTGTGTTAGATGCCATTTAATGAAAGATGGAGCTCACATAAGAACTTTTTTTTCAGTGCTCAGCACATTATTAGGTCATATATATATATATATGACTAACTTAAAAAAATGCATTCTCCTTTTAAGAGGAATATCCTTAAATTATTATACTAAATAATATGACTTCTGATTAATATTGGCAATATCCTGCAGTAATAATTTTAGGTTTTTGAGGCAAAATTTTGTTGTGTTATATTCTCTATGAAACTTCAAAAAAATAACATAATTCCACATGTAAAATTTTATAATGACATAGAATATTTATTTATGTATGATTTCTTGCCCATCTAAATTATCTATTTTCTCATTATAGAAAGACATTTTCAAATGAATTCAAATACTTATTTAGGTCTTGCTCACTTTGTCAAAAAATGTCCTTTATCAAGTTTTTACTTTATGTGAGCATCAGTATGAATTTACTTAGTGTTGCCACAATACTATGCAAAGTTTTCAGCCATGGTAAGATCACATTTTGTCTTAAAGTACACATATGCATTGATTTCCCACAATTATCCAAAGGTTGCTCAGGGCAGTCAAAATGATGTGGTTGATTTTCATCGTTCTGATTTCTATAAGATCATATCAAACATATATAACACAAATTTGTAGGGTGGGGATACATATTCCTTTAATACCTCATTTGGGGGCTAGAAGTATGAGCTTCACAAATGCATTATCCTGCATTTAGATTGACTTTATGCAATAAAGTTTTGTCTAAGTTACATGAAAAGTAGAAGTTTACTTTGATTCTTAAAAGATGCTCATTGTGAAAAAGCTCCATTCACAGTTGTCTCCTCCTCAACATTCCTTGCCACCTCTTGATTCCAGTAAAATATAGCTCCCTATGCAGGATATCTTTCTCTCCCAAAAAGGGCACTTCCCAAACCCCATCCTCCTTGTCTTCTATGCATTCTTTAGATAGGAGTTCATTCAGCACGTTCTCCAGAAGCCACTATGATCTTTCTAATAGAGTTATGCTCAGGTTATCTGTTGTCATGGCTCTCATGATAGTTGCACTTGTTCCACGTGGCTCTTTTATGGGAATCTCCCAAGAACTGGAAACTGAATTGGAAGCTGAGAATGTGAAGTTGCTACTCACCAGTGCACCCCACACCTCTAACATGTGGTCAGCAGACAGGACAGAGGAACTCAGTAGTCAGAGCCCCGGAGGACAACACTGTGTGGAGTAAGGATGGCATAGGACCTGATTCCATATGGAATGCTCAAGGTCCACCTCTGTGGTCACAGGTAGGATCCACTTCCCTGGGAGTTAGTGTCCTCATCTCTAGAACAGAAGATAGTGTAGTACCATCCTCACTGGAAACATGTGAGGATCACAGTGTAGTTCAAGTAAGGTCTCTGGAAAGTGTCTGTCATATTACTGTTCATTCACTGTTTGTTTGTGGCCTGTAGGTGGCCTGGCTGGGCTACATCCTCTATGAAAACTGTGACTGCTCAGAAGGTGTGGATGTCTATGTAGCTCTCAGCTCTTCCTTGTGGACAGCCTCATTACAGCTGCCTTTGCCATTGTCACAATCAGTGCCTTCTTCATGGGCATTCTCTGTTGTTTTTTAGGGGCCTCACTTTTTCCTTAAATCACAGCTGAATATAGCTGGGCATCTCTACTGGAATCTAGGACAGGTAACATGAATAGCAGCTCTGCAGTGCACTGCCATTCTTCCCAGGTTAACTTAGCTCTCAAACCTCAAATTTCTTCTTCTGAAGATTCCACCCTTTAAGTTTCCACACAGGCCTCAAGCAGTTACCTGCATTTGTCCACATACTCTCTAATCATAAGACAGGAATATCACATCTACATGCAGCTCACCTGCCAAGGGTTAAGTTTCTTGTCTAAATTCAAGCAGAAAAGTATGACTAATCCAATAGTCGCTGAAGACATAAATGAATAATTAAAACAATTCCCTAAGGGTCATAAATCATATAACACCTTAGAGGTAAATTCTAACAAATATTCAACAAAGACATAATTGTAAATTAATACATAGTTTTCTATATATTAGAGTATCCTACACTGCACAATTAAAGTGGCTAGGAAAGCCTTGAAACCAAAGCCAGATAAGGCAACTTATTAATTTACAGTCCCACAAACATTTACTGATTTACTAAATGTAAATTTACAGTCCCATCAACAGTGTAAGAGGGTTCCCCTTTCTCCACATCCTTGCCAGCATTTGTTATTCTCTAAATTTTTGATAATAGCCAGTCTAATTGGGGTTAGATGATAATCTTAATATAGGTTTGATTTGCATTTCGCTAATGATTAGTTATGTTGAACATTTTTTCATGTACCTGTTGGCCATTTCTATGTCTTTTTTTGAGAAATGTCTATGCAGTTCCTTTGCTTATACTTTAATCAGATTGTTTTTTTTTACTATGAAGTCTGATTTCCTTGCATATTCTGGATATTAATCACTTGTTGGAGGCATAGTTTGCAAATACGTTCTCCCATTCTGGGTTGTCTTTTCACTCTGTCGATTGCTTCCTTTCCTGTGCAGAATTTTTGAATTTGATATAATCCCATTTGTTTATTTTTTCTTTTGCTCCCTGTGCTTTTGCAGTCATATTCATAGTCTTTGTCAGTCCTGCTTCCTGGAGTGTTTCCCCTGTGTTTTTCTCTAGGAGTTTTATAATTTCAGATCTTATATTTAAGTTTTTAATATATTTTGAGTTGATTTTGGTATATGATGAGAGGTAAAGGTCTAGTTTCATTCTTCTACATATGGGTGTCACGTTTTCCCAGAACCATTTATTGAAGAGGCTCTTCTTTCCTCAGTGTATGTTCTTGCAACCTCTGTTGAAGATCACTTGGCTGTAAGTATGTGGGCTGACTTTCTAGATAAAGTCAGGAGTGGGGAGAATGATGACACTCTGCCGTTGAAAATTAGTGTGAACAGTAGTACCATTTTAGATTGACAATTTCATGTTGCTTTATGGTACCTTTAGTACAAGAACAGGGCCTCTGTGTCTCATTGCTTTCCTGCTCCTCTCCTTTGCCATCCTTCTTCCACCTGGGAGGACAGCCCAGCAGCAGAT
>NW_007735595.1:21593-23156 GCF_000696425.1 Galeopterus variegatus
ATGACCTTTCCCTTTTCTGTCCTTTTCTGTCTGGTACTGCCAAACATCAAAGCCTTTGGTTCTGATTAGTTAGCACTCCTTGGGAAATGTGCACAAGAGATAAAAATCAGATAAGACATTTTACTTATTTATAGTCCCACCAACAGTGTAGGAGGGTTCCCCTTTCTCCACATCCTTGCCTGCATTTGTTATTCTCTGACTTTTTAATAACAGCCAGTCTAACTGGGGGTTAGATGATATATCAATATAGTTTTGACTTGCATTTTCCTAATGATTGGTTATGTTGAAGATTTTTTCATGTACCTCTTGACCAGTAGTATGTCTTCTTTTGAGAAATGTCTGTTCAGTTCCTTTGCTCATTTTTTATTCAGATCATTATTTTTTTATTGTTAAGTTATTTGAGTTCCTTGTATGTTCTGGATATTAATCCCTTGCTTAAGGCGTAGTTTGCAAACATTTTCTCCCATTCTCGGTTGTCTTTTCATGCTGTTGATTGTTTCCTTTGCTTTGAAGAAGATTTTTAGTTTGATATAATCCTATTTGCTTACAATTTTCATTTGCTGCCTGTCCTTTTGGGGTCTTATTGATAGAATCTTTGCCCAGTCCTACATCCTGAAGTGTTTCCCTTGTGTTTTCTCTGGCAGTTTTATTTTTTCAGATCTTATACTTAAATCTTTAATTTATTTTGAATTGATTTTGGAATATGGTGAGGCAATAAGATCTAGTTTCATGCTTTTACACATGGATACCCCACTCCTGCTACCAAAATCTGTATTAGTCAGGGTTCTCCAGAGTCCATAAGATATGTTGTAAATGTATGCGAGGGGGTTTATTAGGGTACTTGACTCATGCAATTGTGAAGAAAAGTCCCACGGTAGGCCATCTGCAAACTGGATGCCGATAGCGTGGCTCAGTCCAAGTCCAAAGGACACAAGGCCAGGGAAGCCAATGGTGTCCTTGGTGTAAGTCCTGGATCCTAAAGCTAAAGAGTCTTGAGCTCTGATGTCCACTTACAGAATATACTTAGAAGAGTGTATCCCAGCTCCAGCAGATAGAGAGAGCTTCACCTTTTTTCTCTGTCTTTTGTTGTCTCCTGGCCCCCAATGGATTCGATGGCTCCCACCCACATTGAAGGCAGGTCCTTCCCACCCAGTCTACTCAGGCTCTCTTATTAATCTCTGCTGGAAGCACCCTCATGGACACACCTTAAAAGATAGCTTGGGCTGAGGTGAGCTGAGGAGACCCATGTGGCGTGGGTGACCCCTCTCCCCTCCTTGGACCTGGAGGGAAGTGCAAGCCCCCATGGCCTTCCCTGCTGAGGTGAGCCAACGAGTTCTGTGCAGTGCTGGAGGCTCATTCTACAGCCACAGAAACTGGAATAGGACCCAACGTAGTGCAATATAGCCACCACCACACCTACTGTCAAGCAAAGACAATTCACCACCACAGTAGCAGCCAGGGCCGCTCCACAGGTAACCTACTGCTCACTCAACTACACTGACATAAGAAGAGTCACCAGCAAAGCCTGCAAATAGAGGAAGAAATCTTTATCCTCATAGCCAA
>NW_007735595.1:24468-25232 GCF_000696425.1 Galeopterus variegatus
AAAAAAAAAAAAAAAAAAAAAAAAAAAAAAAAAAAAAAAAAAAAAAAAAAAGGAAAAAAGATGAGGAAAACTGAAAAGTGATAGCAGACAAGCTCAAGTGCTCTAACATCCAAATTGTGGGTATTCCAGAAGGGGAGGAGAAAAGAAAAAGTATGGAAAACCTATTCAAGGAAATAGTAACAGAAATCTTCCAAGGTGTATGGAGAGATATAGACCTTCAGATCCAGGATGCTCAAAGGTCCCAAAACAGATTCAATCCCAAAAGATCCTCCCTAAGACTCATTATAGTTAAATTTGCAAAGCTCAAAGACAATGAGAGAATTCTAAAAGCAGCAAGAGTAAAGCATAAAGGCAATTATAGGGAAACCCCATCAAGCTAACAGCAGGCCTCTCAACCAAAACCCTACAGCCAGGAGAAAGTGGAATGATATATTCAAAATATTTTTTAAAAAATTTGCCAGCCAAGAATTCCTTACCCAACAAGGCTCTCCTTCAGAAATGAGGGAGAAACAGTCTATTTCCCAGACAAACACAAGTTGTGGGAGTTCACCACCACATGACCAGCCCTGCAAGAAATTCGTAAGAGAGTTGTTCATCTGGAATCTGAATAATAATGACATCTATCATAAATACACAAGAAATAGCAAAACCCACTGTTTAAACAAAAATGCCAGCAAGAAAGAGGAAGAAGCTAAATCATCCCACTTTAAATTTCCAACTAACTTTGAAGAAGAGAAATGAAAGGGAAAATAATGATCAAAAGA
>NW_007735595.1:26711-27498 GCF_000696425.1 Galeopterus variegatus
TCATACCAAAATCTGTGGGATACAGCAAAAGAAGTACTAAGAGGGAAACTTATTGCAATAAATGCTTACATGGAAACAACAGAAAGACTTCAAATAAATGACCTAACACAATGCCTCAAAGAACTTGAAAAATGACAACAATCCAAACCTAAAGGTAGTAGACAGAAAGAAATTATTAAGATCTGAGCAGAACTAAATGAAATAGAGACCTAAAGAACAATAGAAAAGATCAATGAAATAAAAAGTTGGTTTTTCAAGAAGACAAATAAAATAGAAAAATCATTAGCTAGGTTCACACACACAAATAAAATAATTGGAGAGAAGACACAAATAACAAAAATCAAAAATGAACAGGTAGATGTTACAACTGATACCACAGAAATATGAAGAATCATTAGAGATTATTATAAACAACTGTATGACAACAAATATGAAAACATAGAGGATATAGAAGTTTCTGGACACATACAAACTACCCAGACTGACCCAAGAACAGATAGAAAACCTGAACAGACCAGTAACAAGCAATGAGATTGATTCAGTAATCAGCAATCTTCCAACAAAGAAAAACCCAGGTCCAGGTGGCTTTACACCTGAATTCTATCAGACTTTCATAGAGGAATTAATACCAATTCTCCTCAAACTATTCTAAAAAATTGAAACAGAAGCCACTCTCCCAAACTCATTCTATGAGGCCAACATAACTCTAATACCAAAACCAGATACAGACACAACAAAAAAAGAAAATTACAGGCCAATATCCTTGATGAACATAGATGCAAAAATC
>NW_007735595.1:29111-44816 GCF_000696425.1 Galeopterus variegatus
TTTTCATTGTGTATGGTTCCTGTTCCCATGTAATAATTCACTGTGTATGGTTCCTGTTTCTATGCAATTGTGTTTTTTTTCTATGGGAAGGTCAACGGTTTCTGATGCACAAGGGGGGTAGTCTGCAAGTCAGACAGGGGGCAAAATAGAGCTATGTAGGTTAAGCAAGCAATCTACAGAAGCAGATAGCGTATGTTATGAGGGTATAGGGAGCTCTATTTCAATAGCAAGGCTGTTCTTTCCCCAGTGTATGTTCTTTGCCCCTCTACTGAAGATTAGTTGGCTGTAAGTATGTGGGCCGACTTTCTAGATGAGTTTCAAAACAAGTGGGAAGAATGATGAGACTCTGCCATTGAAAATTAGTGTGAATGCTAGTACCATTTTAGGTTGACAATTTCATGTTTGTTTTAATCCGTTTTGTGCTGCTATAATAGAAATACCTGAGACTGGGTAATTTATAAAGGAATGAGGTTTATTTGGCTTACAATTCTGGGACAGCTGCATCTGGCATGAGCCTCAGGCTGCTTCTACTCATAGCAGAAAGCGGCAGGCAGCCAGTGGGTACAAGCAGATCACATGGCGAGAAGAAGCAAGAGAGAGAGAAGGTGCCAGGATTTTTAAACAATCAGGTCTTGCGGGAACTAAAGGAGGAGATCTCACTCACTACCCCTCCTCCCCCAGGGAGAGCATTAATCCATTCATGAGGGATCCACCACCATGACTCAATCCATTTCCAACACTGCCACATTGGGGATCAAATTTCCACATGAGTTTTGGAGGGGACAACACATCCAATCTCCATCAATGTTGCTTTATGATGCCTTTAGTACAAGAACAGGGCCTCTGTGTCTCATTTCTTTCCTGCTCCTCTCCTTTGCCATCCTTCTTCCACCTGGGAGGACAGCCCAGCAGCAGATCAATCCCTGCTGCTTAACCCACCACATCCACACATTCTAGCCCTTCTCTACACCAAGCAACGCTCTTCAGACAATTCATAGCCACCAGCCACCAATGTGCTGAAGGTTACTCTGTGTCCTCCTAGCTACCCCATGCTGTGTACTTGAAGATCCATTACACATTGTAGATGTCCATGAAGAGGACCCAGATACTTTGAATGTAAGTCTAATTTTCTTTTTCTTATATAGAAATGTTGCTTTCCTGATTTCTTTCATTTCCAATCAAATTTAGATATAATAATTTGACAATTTATATTGTGTGAGACATATACAATTTCCTTGGTGGAAATGGCATTGAGTAGGGGACTCTTATCAGCTGGTACTTGACACACTAGGACACTTTTAATTGACAACATTCATTATAAACTGTGTGGTAAGAGGCTTTTTAATTCAGCTCATTTTCCTCCTTGGATTAAGGATTGTGTAATTTCCAGTCTAAGTAGACTTTAAAGGTACGTCATGTGAGAAAAGCTCTTGCCTTTTCCAAAAGTGTCCTCTGCACTAGCTTCTGGGGTAGTTGACCTTTGAATCACTGGTCCCATCTGATTTTCTAAAGTCATTAAGAGAACAATAGACATAACTAAAAATCACGGCATATCTGATTCTCATAGTATTTTCTCTTAAATAATTGCAGATGCCATCAACTAAAAATGATAATGGTATGTATCCTGAAACAATTCCCTTGCTGAAGAAAAACCTTGCTTGCTTTAGTCTCTAGAACCCTGGTTCTGGGTTCCTGTTGAGAAGGAGGATTGGGGGTGGGGAGAGACAAAGTGAGTTTTACAAGTCTAGAACTATGGCCAGCCAGGCTCTGGGAAAGTGTAAACCAGAGGAAAAAGCAGGATGATCTTGCATGGGCCAGTCTGGCCTCAGCTGGTGGAGGAGGAGTGGGTGAGCTGCTCTCTCTATCAACTTTCTTGCCGATGTTTGTGTTTCTAAAGAGTGGATTCTGGAGAACGTTACTGACGATGAGGAAGACGTTCCAGGTAGGTAACAACATTCCAGGTAAGAGATACCATGAGGGAGAATTCCTAGGTGTCTTCAGGTTATACCTGTTGCTTGGGGGGCTGAGGGAGGGGAGTAGAGAATTAGAAAAAGAAAATATGTGCTGAGGCTTGTTTTGCTCTTTTCATAGCTAAATGGCATAATTGTAGGAAGTACTGTTTATAAGCAACGCTCTTCAGACAATTCATAGCCACCAGCCACCAATGTGCTGAAGGTTACTCTGTGTCCTCCTAGCTACCCCATGCTGTGTACTTGAAGATCCATTACACATTGTAGATGTCCATGAAGAGGACCCAGATACTTTGAATGTAAGTCTAATTTTCTTTTTCTTATATAGAAATGTTGCTTTCCTGATTTCTTTCATTTCCAATCAAATTTAGATATAATAATTTGACAATTTATATTGTGTGAGACATATACAATTTCCTTGGTGGAAATGGCATTGAGTAGGGGACTCTTATCAGCTGGTACTTGACACACTAGGACACTTTTAATTGACAACATTCATTATAAACTGTGTGGTAAGAGGCTTTTTAATTCAGCTCATTTTCCTCCTTGGATTAAGGATTGTGTAATTTCCAGTCTAAGTGGACTTTAAAGGTACGTCATGTGAGAAAAGCTCTTGCCTTTTCCAAAAGTGTCCTCTGCACTAGCTTCTGGGGTAGTTGACCTTTGAATCACTGGTCCCATCTGATTTTCTAAAGTCATTAAGAGAACAATAGACATAACTAAAAATCACGGCATATCTGATTCTCATAGTATTTTCTCTTAAATAATTGCAGATGCCATCAACTAAAAATGATAATGGTATGTATCCTGAAACAATTCCCTTGCTGAAGAAAAACCTTGCTTGCTTTAGTCTCTAGAACCCTGGTTCTGGGTTCCTGTTGAGAAGGAGGATTGGGGGTGGGGAGAGACAAAGTGAGTTTTACAAGTCTAGAACTATGGCCAGCCAGGCTCTGGGAAAGTGTAAACCAGAGGAAAAAGCAGGATGATCTTGCGTGGGCTAGTCTGGCCTCAGCTGGTGGAGGAGGAGTGGGTGAGCTGCTCTCTCTATCAACTTTCTTGCCGATGTTTGTGTTTCTAAAGAGTGGATTCTGGAGAACGTTACTGACGATGAGGAAGACGTTCCAGGTAGGTAACAACATTCCAGGTAAGAGATACCATGAGGGAGAATTCCTAGGTGTCTTCAGGTTATACCTGTTGCTTGGGGGGCTGAGGGAGGGGAGTAGAGAATTAGAAAAAGAAAATATGTGCTGAGGCTTGTTTTGCTCTTTTCATAGCTAAATGGCGTAATTGTAGGAAGTACTGTTTATAGGCTTCGAGTGTGCTATGTTTGTGACCATCTATTTTTGCATTGTTATTTAAAAATGACCTTTCCCTCTTCTGTCCTTTTCTGTCTCTGGTACTGCCAAACATCAAAGCCTTTGGTTTTGATTAGTTAGCACTCCTTGGGAATTGTGCACAAGAGATTTTGGGTTGGGTTTTTGTGTTGACCTGTGCTGAAGGGAATCCTGCAGGACAAGAGTCTCTCAAAGGCACATACTTCCTGCAGACGAAGTTCTCCTAGTGTGTGCCCTGGAGCATAGGAGTAATAGATCATCTCTCTATCTAAACTTTTTGGAATTGTTGCAGCACTTTAGTGTTCGTTCCTCACTTTTCACTCCTGTTTTAAAGGGCACTCCCTGGGATGGATAAAAAAAAGATTATTTACTCTAGGCTCACTGCAAAACCTCCAGTTTTCTGAAAAGAAAAAAGGAAGCATGACCTTCAGAACATTTCCAGCTTTCACTCCTCACCCAATTCACAAACTCTGGGACAAGCCTTCTTCTTTCCCAGTTCTCTAATTTTTCAGAAATTCAAGAATTCCTTCCCAAAAGGAAGATAGTTCTGTGCTATTTTCTCTCTTTCAAAATTAGCTTACAGTAGATAATCTCTAAGTTAATATTTAGAACTCAGTTTCTAGACTGGATTATTCTCAGATAAGCAAGTAATATGCAAGAAATTCCATAAGATAATGTGTGTTAATAGGCCATAAGTGGGTTAGTTTTTCAGATGACACTTTTATCTTTGGAGGACACTCAAGTTTGGCAAGGGTATCATGATAATATAAACCAGCCATCATTCCTCCATCATTTGGCTCTTTGTATTAGCTCCCTGACTACCTTTATGATTTTTTTTTCCTGACCAGCATCCTCTTCACCAAGTGTATCTCCATCAATTCCCAGGAGAAGGCATTAGAGAGAGAGAGAGAGAGCTCCTTACAAATGGATGGTAAGACAATCTTGGCTTCTTTCAAAAATTTCTGTACAAGAGTGCAAACATTGATGTGAACTCGAGCCCCGTCAGTTCAATTTCAATGAAATTAACCATAGAGATCTAAAGTGGGAGAAAGACAGTGGGGAGGTTTGTCAACTTTATCTTTTTCAAGATACAAAAATTCTCTTCATACCTTTAAAGAGCAGTTTTTTCTTCATGATTACTAATGCCCCTGATGTCTCTTACTTCTTTCTCTCCTCATACTCTCCACCTAAACAACATCTTCATGAAAGTCTGTCAGTGTCTCCATAGAATATAAAATTCCCACCTACTCTGATGGGATAATGCATTGAGGTTTCAGATTAAGCAATCTGCATATTACTACATCTATACCGTGTGTTCATTAAGGATTTGTACATAATAGAAAATAACAGGGTCAGATGAGACTAATTCCAAGAGGCTAGTTAGAGTTATATCAAACCAGAGAGCCCCGAGAGCAAAAATACCCAGATATCCATCAATAGTACATTGGATCAATTGCAATATATTAGCAGTGGAATACGGTAGAGCAAGATACGGAATGAACTACAGTCACAACAGCATGGATGAATCTCACAACCAGAGTGAGGTTGGTGCATGAGGAGCAAGTGGGAGAGTGACAAGAAACAAGGTCTGGAAGGTGGCTAGAAGCGGGGATATGCAGGGCCATTTAAGCCATAACAAGACATTAGATTTTATTCTACATGTGGTAGAAAAAAACTGAAGAGAGCCAGGAGCCTCAGCGTTGCAGGATTTTTGATGATGATAACAGTAAAGAGAGTAGTTGTTTTTTATAGAATCCTTATTCTTGGCATTGTGCTGATAATATCTATTGTTTATCACAATTAGTTATTTAAAGGTTGTAAAAGTTTTGTAAAGTTTAAATGAGACACTCGTTCAATTTCTTGCCTAAGTACCTGTCCCCTAATTTTCCCAACTATTACATTGCTTTTTCAGGTGAGCTCATTGAAATAATAATCTTTTATAGATAGACCACTAAACCATATGACCTTGCTTATTCAAACAGTAAACTGGTACTTAGAAAGGTGAATAAATCATGCTTTCTGGACTCCAAGAGTATCTAACAGGTTTTCACCACTTACGGACATATTAACTAATTCTTTCTACCTCTCAAAGTACTCAAGTAGTAAAATGCACAAATTAGTATTGTCTGTCAATTACCATTTTTGAATAGAGGCTGGTATAATACTAATGTGTGCAAACTGAGGAAAATCCAAGAATGGGAGTCTGTTTTCATTATCATACAAATAATTATGAATAAAAATGATGTGGTATTTACTTCTCATTGATATGTCATGCACATTGTATTAGATAATACAATTGCTCACATTTTACCTGTCTTTGTAAATGGTTTTTGTATCATGCAGATGAAATATTGTGGCTAATAACAGGCAAATAATTATTTAATTTGCATTTAGCAAACTTATAATCATTCAGCATGTCATAGGTTCATGTGAGGGCAAGTAGGTTGACTTTTTTTGTTAAAAGCAATGAGTGACCACAAGAATGAGTTGAAGAATTAAAGTACAATGGAGATCGTCACTGCTATTGTTATTTTCACTGATATTTTTGTTTCATTCCTTAATATTTTAATTGATGTAATAATTGGACATATTTATGGAGTCTAGTCATATTTCGATACCTGTATACAATATGTGATAATCAAATCAGGGTAACTAGCATATCCATCTTTGCAAAAATATGTCATTTCTTTGTGATGAGACCATTTGAGCTCCTCTTTTACAGCCATTTAAAAACTTACAATAAATTAGTGTTAATTATAGACACCTAGCACTACTGTAGACCACTAGAACTTATTTTTCCTCTTTAGCTGTAATTTTTTAATCCATTAAATATTCTCTCCATATCTTCCTGCCTACTATCCTTCCCAACCTTTAGTTACTACAATTCATCTCTCTGCTTCTATGAGTTCAGCTGTTTTTTACTTCCCACACATGAGTGAGAACATGCGATATTTATCTTTTGGGGCCTGGCTTATTTCACTTAACATAGTGTCTCCCAGGCTCTTTCATGTTACCACAAATGACAGGATTTTGTTTCTTTCTTATGGCTGAGTAGTATTCCATTGTGTATATATAACACATTTTCTTTATCCAATCACCTGTGGATGGACACCTGCACTGACTCCATATCCTGGCTGTTGTGAATAGTGTTGCAATAAACATGAGGTTACAGATACCTCTTCGGGTGGGATCGCTGGATCAAATAGTAGTTCTATTCTTAGTTTTATGAGGAACCTCCATACTGTTTTCCACAATGGATGTACTAATTTACATTATAATGGAGATTTCAACAATGCTTTATTTAATATTTAAATCTTTTTTTGCTTTCATGGGTTATTGATCATCCTAATAACTCTCATCAGCTTTATGAGGGTCCCATCAGCACAGGTATCTCCACAAGGTCTACTGTTCCATTTCATAGCATTAATTGCTAGCTACCTCGGGCCTCCACTTGTGGTTGTATTCCTGCTCGCCACCTACTATAGGAGTCAGTGAACAGGTAAATAAAAATTGAAAAACATTTTGCCTGCTGGAGTGAGAAATAAATTGTTTACTTCGATAATGCAGCAAAATGCATCTTTTCCAACCTATTTATACAACCCAGAGCGCATCTCAATTTTAGTTGCAGTTAGTCACAATTCCTGGTTCCCACTAAAGTGTGTGAATACAGAGTGCACACTCATATTACAGTCTATATTACTTATGAAATATTATGTTCATACATGGTAGGTTGGTGAAGAATGCAGATTTTGGAGTCAGACTGCCAAGTTTGGTCCTTCCTGTGCTACTCAATAGCACTGAGATCATAAGCAAACTCCTTGACTTCCTTTAATATGAAGATAATAATAGTACCTACCTTATGAATTTATTGTAAGGATTAAATGAGATAAAATTGTTAAAGTGCTTAGAAGAAAATTAGCACACTAGTAAGTATTCAAATATGGGAATTACTATTATGTATAGATCTGACTGATTGATTTATGGACCATGTACATTTAATCCTTAATTATCCCTAGGGAGTAGCCTTTTTATTATGATTTTCAAATGAAAAACAAGTGTGGAGAAGATACAGAGAGAAGTGTATCTCTGTCCTTTACACATGTTACTTACTACTAGTAAGAGGGTCATTGGAATGGAGATTCCCGTCTTCCTCCACCCGCAGCTGATTTTGAATCTCTGCGTAATACTCTTTCACTTAAACATAATGTCATGAGTAGGAAAACAGAGGGTACATGTTTCCAACCCCCCCCAGCTTTGAAAATAATTGCTTTAATTGTCAAAGACTTAATGGAAGAGTAAAAACAAAATCTCAGCTCTGTAAAGGGTGTAACATAAATAATAGTATTGCTTATCCTACCAAGTAAAAGTACATTTAGTAAATCTTGATAGAAAATAAAAGTTATGGAAAAGTTTAGCTTAATTTGGGGGAGAAAGTATTTTCTGGAGTTGGGAATCCACAGTGTGATAATATTTCAGGGTAAAAATAGAAAATCCCACCAGTAAAGATTCCTTGCTTTGTTAACTTTGTGCTATGGTTATCTACTTACCCTTGTCCTTAGTCAAGAAAGCAGGCAAGATGATAATTATGATTAACTGGAATGAGCTTCTCATTAAAAACAAACAAACAGACAAACAAACCCCCCCAAACTCAAATTCTGCTCCCTCTTTTGCAGCAGGCTCTGGTATCTCTGGCATCTTGGACTTGTGGTCACACTTACTCATATGCTCACCTATAGAATAAGAAATTGCTTGGCTGCCAGTGACTGTCCTGAAATAACATGTGCAGGGTACTGTATGTACTTTGTCAAATAATGGATTTAGTTAACAGGAAAATTCCCAGGATGGTCAGGATGGTCATAAAAAGACAATAACATGTGCAGGGCACTATCTGTACTTTGTCAAATAATGATATTGTCTTTTTGTGACCACTCTGACTGTCCTGGGAATTTTCCTGTGAACTAAACCCACTCCTATTGTACATGTGAGTAATAAGTAATTCATTTATGTTTATTTTAAAATAAGGATTCTTTGTCTTCTAAAGCTGCTGCTAGTGTCTAAGTCCCAGGCAATATAGTCTTTGCACCAGTCGAGCTAGAAGAAGCCTATAATATTAGCATTGTCACTCAATTAAACAAGAATTTGCACCTAGTATGTTCGAAACACAAGTCATTAAGAAGCAAGGAATCAGGAAATCAGCTTCATACTCAAAAAAACTTCACAATGTATTTTAGAGGTAAATCTATACCACTGTTATAGAATACCAAGAAAAGCGTGATTCGTGGTGTTTAAGAGATTGGAAAAAACTTTACAGCAGAACTATTTATCAGGGTTGTGTCTGGTTGGTGGTTAGTAGGATTTTATTTATAGTCTGAACACTGGCACAGAAATGGAAACACACACACAGTATTAGAGAAAATAAAATATAAAAATAAAACATTTAGAAATGCTTATATGCTTTTTAGATTGGCCTAAAAAAAAAAAAGTGTTTGGTATGAATAATGTCCCATCTTGATAAGGGTGTGGGGAAAATGACCACTCTCCAAAGCTTTAGGTGAGCATATTAAAGGTGTCATGGACAATGAGTAAAAAATTTCACTTCTAGGTGCCCGTTATTTAAAAATATTAGTAAAAGTAGGACCATTGTATATGTATGACAGTTTTCTCTTCACATGGCTTCAATTAAAATAATAAGCACGACACAAATTTCCATCACTATAGGCATAGTGTTTTAAACTATAGTAAGTTCAATGAGTATCACGCAGCTGTTGAAAAACACAAGCAAATTCTATTCTGGGGTGTGAAAAATGCTCAAGATATGTTTAAATGGAAAAAACACTTACAGAATAATATAGTACGTTATAATGTCACCTGGAAAATAAAATACATGAATAAGTGTGTATGTGTGTTTGTGTGTTGGCTAAGCATAGAAAAGAATCATAAAACATATACACCCGGAACTTCTAACAAGAAGTATCTCTGAGGGAGGAATTATAGCACGCCAGCAAATACTAATCATTTTTAAAAAATTTAAATACTGTTTACATACTAACAGTATTTGAATTTATTACAACATAAATTGTTATATGTGGGTGGTTTTTTGCACTTATAAATCAACTTGTGAAGTAATTTTTATTCACAGATTCCTTGGAGGAGCGAACAGTAGATTTCTGTGTAGATGGGCAAACCTAAACAGAGTGTTGCTGCCACTCATAGATAAGGACTGGTATCTCAGAATATTTTTATGTGAACTTTTTTCGGTGAGGTGAAGATCCTCTTGCCATTTTTTTTTCCCTTTGAACTGTTTATTCATCTCTCCAGCATGCTAACATGGGATCGTGGGCAGTCTTTGCTTTCCTATCTCAGAGACTTGTATATTGAGTATATTAAACCTTGGTGATATAGTATGCAAATGTTTCCTACTTATCATTTATCCTTTTTGACTTTGTTTATTGAACTTAATGTCATACAACAGCTGTCTGTCTTTATATAATAATATTTATGTTTATGTTCTCAGGGGTTCTTCTAACTCTTAGAAGTGGTTGTGATCACTCCATGGTACTCAGTACTACATTCACGAGGAACAGACAGTGACAGTTGAATAAGACTTCTATTTTCCTCGTTTTATTACACTTTGTTTACATTTGTTTGTTTCAGATAATCCTGAAGAGTCTCATGGATGTCTCAGGAAGGCTTACTGCTTATTTGGCTCATTGCAATAAAAAGGCCCAAGCTGACAACAGAAGGGGACGCCGGCCTGAGGTAGGAGCTGAAGAACAATTCTGAGAAGCCCTCCTGGAGGACTGAAGGGGACATCAGCTCCATCCTCCCGGCTATGAGGTCTTCATCCTCCCGGCTATGGGGTCTTCACCCAAGGCTATTTTGCTGAACTCTTAACTGAGTCACGGAGAGTATTTACTAATCAAAAAATAATTTTATTGTGTTTTACGTTTATGGCTTTTTGTTGCTGTTGTTTCAAAAGTTGTTTGTTGATGATTTTATCTAATGGATAACTATAGACCAGAACTTTTCCTTTGTATTATTCCTTTTTGTCAATAAAGAGGTAATATTTTAAAATCCAGAGAAATGTCCCTGTATGTGTACATAAACAAAGAGCATTGTCTCTTTTTCTGATAGCTCTCCAGGGAGATTGCCTTCCCTTAAACTTGCTTTCTGCATTTTCCAGAAACTCCATTTGAGAGAAAGGTCTCTCCCAATTCTGTCTTGCCTAGAAACCTCTTCATTTATAAAGCAGTGATTTTTTTTACTCCCACCTTTGGAAAATAGAAAAAAAAAATTAATGGGTGGGTGTGGGTGAGATGTAGAAATCTCTGTTGCATTTTTGTTAATGAATCTAATGGAAATTATTAGTTTATGTATTAAATAAAGCCATCCCTTATTTAACACTAGAATATCAATCCATTCGTTTTGTAACAGTGCTATTGAGATATAATTCACATGCCATAAAATTCACACACATACAATGTTCAATTCCATAACAGAGTTGTGCAATAATTACCACAATTAAATTTTAGGCATTAACATCATTTATGGTATATTTACATGGGTATTGTATATGATTATAGTATTAGATTAAATATCATATTATTTGATACATTATAATAGTACATATTTACATATGCTTATTGGCCATTTGTATTTTTCTTCCGTGATTTTCTTAATGATGTGTTTAGCAGCTTCTAGGTCATTTTGTGATTTGATTATTTGCATTTAAGTGTCAAAATTGTTTTTCTTAAGGTCTGTGCCTTGACTTTTTTATTTATATTTTCTTTGTTGTAGTGAAGTTTTGATTTTTTTTTTTTTCTTTTTGTCTTTTTTCGTGTCCGGCAACGGATCGCAACCCTCAGTGTCGTGCCCGTACCGGACCGGGACCGGCAACGGGATCACAACCCTCAGCGCCGCGCCCGCACCTCGCTCAGCCAGTGAGCGGGAACCAGTCTGTATGTGGGATCCGAACCCTCCACGGGAGCGCCGCCGCACTCCCAAGCTACAGTGCGCCACCGGGCCGGCCCGAAGTTTTGATTTTTACATAGAAAAATTGTTCAGTATTTTCCTTGTTGTTTCTGGATTTTGTGACTTGCTTTCAATAGTTTGTCTTTCGAGATTTTGTAGTTTTGTTTTTTTAAAAGACTGTACTCAAATCCTACATTACTTAGGAATATACTTTCCCTATATACAGTTTTTGGTAGGCAACACTAAGTCTAACTAAAATAAATCAATGTATTCATTTTAATTTCTTTGTAGCAACTCATAGCTATATTCTGATTTTTTAAAACTATTCCCTATTAGATGAATATTCACATTGTTTAAAATGATTCTCACAACTACTAATATTTTTACAATCATTCTTATACATAGAGCTTACTGATTTTTTAATTTTTATTGTTTTTATTTTCTATAGCATAGAATTCTTAAAGTGGTATAACTGAGTCATAGACACATTTAATTATAATTTTAATAAAAGTAACCGATTACTTTCTAAAAAGTTGATCAATTCGCATTCTCAACAACATAAGTAGTCCTCTTTTTCTGTAGGTTCAATAGCACTACAAGTTTTTGTTCCTGTTTTTTTAAATGTTGATATGATTGGTGAAAAAAATCTCATAGGAGCTTTAATTAGTTTGATTTCAATAAGTTGCCTATTTATAGACTTTATGGTCTCCCCTCCCCCATCCCTCATTTGGCAGTTTATGGTTGAAAACACTCTTAAACCAAAAAGGAAAGTTAAAAAAAATATATATATATATATATATTTAATAATAATTGAATTTCTGTATACACAAAGTGCAAGCAATATTTAAAATGTGTAGTCAAAATATTGCGATATGAAAAAATGAAACAAAACAAAACATAACAATAACAACAAAAAAAATGGTGTCCAAGGAATAAATAAGATAAAAACACCCTTGATTTTCTGATTTCTTCTGGATGGAAGGACTGTTACAGTAAATAAAATGACAGTTGGAACCGACAGATCTCATGTTTCCCTGCATGTGCCATAGCTCTTGTCATCAGCACGTCCCCTTCCAGGACCCATGGAAGATGAGCCCACAAGCTGTTCCAGGAGATTGCTTCCTTTGAGAAATGCTGTTTGTTTTGTCCCTTATTTAAGTGCAGCACTCATATAGAACCGTTAGGGTAATTTTTTTTTTTTTTGATGAGTCTTATTAGGTTTAGTAATTTGCCTAATAAGAGGTTGTTTTAAAATTAAAAATGTTGAATTTTAATGAAAAGTCTTCCCACCCCCCAAAAAATGTACCACAGAACTACAGTATGGAAATAATGAAAGTTATTCCACATGCAAAAAATAATTTAAATCATACTCTATATAAAATCTAAACCCATAAGGTTCTAGAAAAAACATAAAAGACCTTCTTATATATTAAGAAGGCCTTAATATATTGTGTCATGAAGACACAAACATACTAATCTTAAGTGAATGAATAAAACACACAACACCCTTCCCTACCGCTCCAGATGCCACCACCACCTCCTTCCCTCTGTTTCCGGGTGGCCCCTCCTCTCCCTCTGTCTCACCCTCCCCTCCCCCCCACCTCTGCTCACCCCACTCCGCCCCCTCCCTCTCCCCACATCTCTTCACCCCACTCTGCCCCCTCCCTCCCTCCGCCCGCCAGGCTCTCCCAGAGCAACCAAGGGGAGTCTCCACGCTGCCCCAGAATGAGTCACACCTCCGCCACCTCCTCTGATAGCTGCTAATCGGGGGCTGCGGACTCCTCTTCCCACCCTGGCCAGCCGCGTCCAGCGCATCCAGGACGAACTCATTGGCAAATGGCCCCTGGGGCTGGCCGGGGCGGCCGGGCGCGGGGTCGGTCAGCCTCGCTGGCGCAGGAGCGTCAGAGGCGCCAGGGCAGCTGGGGTGGGAAGTGGGGTGCGCCTAGGTGGGGCTGCAGGAGGAGGCACCACGCGGCTGGGGGTTGGGCCGCGGGGCGGGTGGCGGGCGGGTGGGGCGCCCGGTGGGGCGGCGGGTTTCCTTTCACGCCCGGGACCTTGGGACCTCTTCACAGTCCCCCTAATCTGCAGAAGACCTTGATCACATGTACCCACTTCCATCCGGAGCTTCTGAGAAGGTTCCTGTGGCTCAGGTCATCCAGCCACCTGCAGAAGGCAGGGCCGGCGCCCCAAATTGTCTTGTGTGGGATGGAGGGTGAAGGGCCCAAGAGATGCCTCAGTGGGGCTGTGTAATACAGAGAACCTGTAAATTGCTCCAGCAAGTACCAGGGAATGCCGCGGATTCAGCCCTGTGGATGAGCCTCACGTTTCTGCAAAGTTGGGAGGACAAATCACGACTGCGTGTTTATGCACCGATAAAAGGAGGCAGAACCCTCTGCTCCTCTGCTTAGTATAATGCTGTGTGCACATGAGTCGTGATCAGTAAGTGTTGTACGCCTGTTTACAATGGAGCCTGAGGCCTTCCACAATGGTAAGTAATCATGGGAAATGGGGGGCTGGCTGGGTTAAATCTCATGGTTAGAACCACCAAGGTCCAGCACTCGATCCCTGCAGGGCTGGCTGCCAAAAAAAAAAAAAAAAGTCTCCGAAACACCGTTCAAAAGGTAAATCTAGCTCTTTTGCCCAGTTTTTAATTTGGTTACTTGTTTTTCTTTTGTAAAGTTGTTTCAGTTCCTTGTATATTCTGGATATTAATCCTTTGTCGGATGTATATTTTGCAAGTATTTTCTCCCACTCTGTTGGTTGACTTTTAACTCTGTTAATTGTTTCGTTTGCTGTGCAGAAGCTTTTTAGTTTGATATAATCCTATTTGTTTATTTTTCCTTTGGTTGCCGGTGCTTTTGGGGTCATATTCATGAAGTCTGTGTCCAGTCCTACTTCCTGAAGTGTTTCTCCTATGTTTTCTTTAAGAAGTTTTATTGTTTCCGAGTGTATATTTAATTCATTAATCCTTTTTGAGTTGACTTTAGTATACAGTGAGAGGTATGGGTCTAGTTTCATTCTCCTGCATATTGATATCAAGTTAACCCAGCACCATTTGCTGAAGAGACAGTCTCTTCCCCAGTGTGTAGGCTTAGTGCCTTTGTCAAAGATCAGATGGCTGTAGGTGTGTGGGTTGATTTCTGGATTCTCTATTCTATTCCATTGATCAGTGTGTCTGTTTTTATGCCAGTACCATGCTGTTTTGGTTATTATAGCTTTGTAGTATAAAGTCAGGTAGTGTTATGCCTCCAGCTTTCTTATTCTTATTCTTATTATTTTTTGCTCAGAATTGCTTTGGCTATGCGTGGTCTTTTGTTATTTGGTATAAATGTCAGGATAGTTTTTTCCGTTTCTGAGAAAAATGTCATTGGAATTTTGATGGGGATTGCATTGAATTTGTAGATCACTTTGGTTACTATGGATATTTTCACAATGTTGATTCTTCCAATCCAAGAGCATGGGATATCTTTCCGTCTTCTTGTGTCCTCTTTAAGTTCTCTCAGCAGTGGTTTGTAGTTCTCATTATAAAGATTTTTCACATCTTTGGTTAACTCTATTCCTACGTATTTTATTTTTTTGGTGGCTATTGTAAATGAGCAACCTTTCTTGATTTCTCTTTCTGCATGTTCACTATTGGAGAATAGAAATGCTGTTAATTTTGTGTGTTGATTTTGTATCCTGCTACTTTGCTGAAATCACTTATCAACTCCAAGAGTTAGGGTTAGGTTAGGCATTTCTCAAAGGAAGATATACGAATGGCCAACAGACACATGAAAAAATGTTCAACATCACCCAGCATTTGGGAAATGCAAATCAAAACCACACTGAGATACCATCTCATCCCAGTTAGGATGGCTAAAATCCAAAAGACTGTGAATGATAAATGCTGGAGAGGTTGCGGAGAAAAAGGAACTCTTACGTTGTTGGTGGGAATGCAAAATAGTGCAGCCTGTATGGAAGATGGTATGGAGGTTCCTCAAACAATTGCAGATAGATCTACCATATGATCCAGCTATCCCACTGCTGGGAATATACCCAGGGGAATGGAAATCATCAAGTCGAAGGTATACCTGTTCCCCAGTGTTCATCGCAGCACTCTTCACAATAGCCAAGAGTTGGAACTAGCCCAAATGTCCATCATCGGATGAGTGGATACGGAAAATGTGGTATATCTACACAATGGAATACTACTCTGCTGTAAAAAAGAATGAAATACTGCCATTTGCAACATGGATGGACCTAGAGAGAATTATATTAAGTGAAACAAGTCAGGCACAGAAAGAGAAATATCACATGTTCTCACTTATTTGTGGGAGCTAAAAATAAATAAATAAATACACAAACAACCTGGGGTGGGTGGAGGGAAGAAGACACAACAATTACAATTCCTTGAAGTTGATACCACAAGCGAACAGATATGACATTGTTGC
>NW_007735595.1:45476-68264 GCF_000696425.1 Galeopterus variegatus
TTGCAGACCGATTTACCATATGACCCAACTGTCCTACTGCTGGGAATAAATATATCCAGAGGAATGGAAATCATCAAGTCGAAGGTATACCTGTTCCCCAGTGTTCATCGCAGCACTCTTTACAATAGCCAAGAGTTGGAACTAGCCCAAATGTCCATCATCGGATGAGTGGATACGGAAAATGTGGTATATCTACACAATGGAATACTACTCTGCTGTAAAAAAGAATGAAATACTGCCATTTGCAACATGGATGGACCTAGAGAGAATTATATTAAGTGAAACAAGTCAGGCACAGAAAGAGAAATATCACATGTTCTCACTTATTTGTGGGAGCTAAAAATAAATAAATAAATACACAAATAACCTGGCGGGGGGGGGGAGAAGACACAACAATTACAATTCCTTGAAGTTGCTACCACAAGCGAGCAGATATGACATTGTTGCGAGGGAGGGGGAGAGGGAGGAGAAGGGGGTTTCGGTAATTGGCCACAGTAATCAACCACATTGTATATTGACACAATAAAATAAAATTAAAAATTAAAATTAAAAAAATAAATAAAAACATATGGTAAATCTAATGAGTAATTATCCAGGTTTCGAAACATCTAAAGTTTTAAAACGTCCCCATAATAGCGTCTTCCATCTCCTCTGTTGAAGTTGTGACAGAAGAGCCAGGTAGTCTTAAGAGCAGTTTCGTGGAGAAAACAAATGTGCTAATTCCTGTCGTGATTGAATAGTCATAACAGAAAGTGCACGAAAGCATAAATTAGGTTTTTCATGACAGCCAGTTTGAAAAAAAGCTAAATCTCCAGTAATGAAAATTTCCAGTTAAAAATTGTTTAAGTTCTTCCCAGACTCTCAATAATAAAGAGAAAATAATAAATATATATAATAATATAAATAAATAGGTATTTCATAATATATATGTATGAGTATATACATGAATTGTATCTCCTGTCATTACCTACCCCAGTTAGTCTTGCTAACAGTTATTTCAGGACAAACTATTAGTTACGTAAGTTGAGCAATGATTTTACCCATATGCCTCCCTACTTGGGTTACTCTTAGGTTCTGTGAGGTGGAGAAAAGGGAGAGCGAGAGACCCGAGCAAGGCGCCGTTTCAGCCAAAAAGCTTTATTCCACACAGCGTGGAGGGGAGACCGGGTTAGATCAGCTCCCCCCGAACAAAGGAAAGCAGGAGGCTTCTAAGCTTTTGAGGGTCCTGGCAGAGTAATGGGCTCGAAATCAGTGGCATGCAAGGTGACACAGCATGTTTCATAAGGTTTTATTAGATCAACTATTACAACTCCCCAAATGAAAAATACTTTTTCAGTTTTTTATGAGATCCAAATGCACATAGTTTAATCACACATTTTCTTAACATGCATCATCAGCCACTCATCAGAAAAGCATCTCTGCTCTTGTTTCTTATTTTTTCCCATTTATGACCATTTCCAATAATGTTTTCATCTATCCCCGAGGCACTAATTGAAGTGTAAATAATGTGGTTCCAGTTTACATTCTGAATAATCCCTGTATACCTTTGAAGAATTCATTGTGTGTTTTTGTGTTTTTAAATTAAATAACTACCTTTTCTTCCTTTAGTTCTCATTCTGGTTTCTTTCTCTTTCTTTTTTTCTTTTTTTTCACTTTTTAAACTCATAATATACTTTCGATTGTATTCACGTTTGTATGTGAAATCTTTTTATTACTAACGACTGGTCAGCATTCGGTCTACTACACCTCAGCTATGAATTCCCCTGTGTGGGGCACCTAGCTTGCTGCCGAGACTTTGCTCCCAGTGAGCACATTCTCACACATTCTCACACATTCTCATGTTCCCTGTTCAAGAGTGGACTTCCTGCACGTAGGGTGCACACTCGGTTCACTTTTTTGCATGCTGAGGGACTTTCTTGCAATGGCTGAACTTGCTCATACGCTCAGCTGTCCGTGAGAGTGTGTGATTCTCCACATCCTCACTGACACTTTATTTCCCTTCTTTTTAATTTGCAAAATCAGTTTTCTGCTCAACCGTCAATGGCTTCATGCTTCTCTCAGAAGTGAGCCCGCAGTACTCACAGGGCCCACAAGAACCCACATTTTCTCCATGCTCCCCGCCCCTGCCAGCTCTCTGATCCTCTCAACACTCTCTCCTGCTCCAGCAAAAGGGCTTCTTGCTGCTCCTCGGTGCCTCTCATCTCGTGCCCACCCCGAGCCCTTTTCCTTGCTGTTGGCTCTGCCTGGGCAGCTCCTTCCACACAGACACGTGGGGCTCCCTCTATGGAGTCTCCTGGGCAATTCCACTCCCTTCTCTCCACCTCGGGTGGGCTGGAACATGCAGATAACTTTCACCTCCTCACATCTTACGTTTTGTAACAATTGCTTCTCTTGTGTTCTTTGTCCATTTTTGAGTATACTTTCTATTTGTCTTTTTCTCTTTTTCTGTATTCTAGGCAGATTGTCCTTGCACATACCTCTGCACTGTGCGATACCCTTCTATTATCTCACCTATTGTATTCTCCTTTGAACAAAACTCTTTAAATAGTCTTGTGAGAACTCAGAGGGTGTGGACTTTCTGAGAGACTGAAATACCTCACGTTGCTCCCACTTTTGTATATCAAACTCATGGAAACCTCAGCATGCTCAGTACGATCAAGCCTATGAAATAGACTCATCATCAGGAGGGATAGAGAAATGTGTAAGAAAACTACAACATGTCCCTTCTTCACCCCAGAATGGATGCAATATCAGGGTTAACAATACCACGGGCTGGTGAGAACGTGGAGACCAGTCACGTTTCTATGGGAATGTACGTTGTTTCAGCCACTTGGTAAATGGTTTGACAGTGTGTGTCACAGTTATCTATACCTATGACCCAACAACTCCACTCCTGCCACCTATATGCAAGATACATAATTGAAACAGAAATGCTTATGTTCACCTGGAGGCCTGTACAGTATCATTCACAGCAGTGTCATTCTGAGCAGCCATCATGAAAAACAACAGAGTGAATGTGAAATGTACAGGGTGTAAACTTACTATGCTATGTTCTTACAATGTCACACACTGACACAGCAGTGAAAATAACAAACTCTTCTTCACAGAGCAAAATAGGTAAAATTCACATAAGTGCATGTTTTTCAGCCAGACACAAAAGAGTATCTACTGTGTGTTTCCATTTGCACTGTGTTTCCATTTATATGATGTTGAAAAATAGCTTAATCTAAAATATGTTGATCATGGTCAGAGTAACGGCTACTTCTTGATGGCCACTGACTAGGAAATGGCCAAAGAGAGCCTTCCAGGGTGTTACAGAATTCTGCATCTGGATGATAGCAACACAGCTGCTTATATTTATAAGATGAAAACAAGCTTCACATTTAATATATATGCACAATGCAATATGTAACACAACCATCACCTAATCAGAATTCTGCATCTGGATGATAGCAACACAGCTGCTTATATTTATAAGAGGAAAACAAGCTTCACATTTAATATATATGCACAATGCAATATGTAACACAACCATCACCTAAATATAAGAAATGCAAATAATCTTTTTTCATAATGCAAACTTCCATAGCTATTATTTCCCTCTGATTCCATCAAATATTTTAAACAGACATAATGCCTATCTTGTATGTATATTTCCAAAGAATAGATACAGAGGGAACATACCCACTTGGTTTTCGTTTGATAAAAATAATCACGATACCAAATTCAGCAAGAGACATTACAAGAAAGGGGAATTAAAAGCCAAACTCTTCTGAATATTGTTGACAAAATACAATATGATACATTAGCAATGTTGATTCAGAGATTTTTTAAAATGAAAAACGGGGGTGCTATGGTGGGAATTCCATAGGGTTGATGAGGACAGGATTGCTGCTATTGGAGTGCAGCCTGGGAGAGCAGTGAGAAGGGACCATGCCATCACGGTAGTAGGATGGACATTTGGTGACAGAGGGAAGCAGGGCTTGGGTGATCCTCTTATGGTGGGAATTCCATAGGGTTGATGAGGACAGGATTGCTGCTATTGGAGTGCAGCCTGGGAGAGCAGTGAGAAGGGACCGTGCCATCACGGTAGTAGGATGGACATTTGGTGACAGAGGGAAGCAGGGCTTGGGTGATCCTCAAGGAGAATCCTGTGATTGGGGGCCACAGGCTGTACCTATTGAGGGGACCCTCTAAGAGGAGATGAGACTTGGCCTCCTGCCATTGCAGGGTCTAGGGAAGGATGAGGAGTTTGTAGACACAACTTTTATGAGGAAGGAATGAGCAGAGGAAGGTGCACACTCAGCTACTGCAGCCAGTGTCCATTTATATCAGGACGTGGTCCAGGCTGCAGGGACAGTGGCTCACATTCATATTAAGTGAGAGAGTGGGGTTTATAAACCTAATTCGTTAAGCCACCAAAACACCTGCCCAGTTGGCTACATCAGTTAATCAGCATTTACTGGTCACCCAGACTTGGTCAGTTGAAGGGAAGTTAATTCTTGGCAGAGCCAAGTCCCCTTCCTATAGTCAACTACTAGCAAGTGTGTTAATCTTCGAGACATTTAATAATTGAAAGCTAATGATCATTTCTAATAAGCTAGTTATTTTTCTTATAACATTAACTATATTCAATTATTTTTAGCCTCATAGCATAATACTAATAAGTTCTCTCCATTAAGATTTGAACAAAGTACAGAGAATTGGGGACAGAGGAATTGCATGACCTTCCCAAAGTGATACAGCTCTAAGTGGGATTTGAACCCAGGCCCTCAGCACCAGCCCCCATGCTCTCAGTCTTTCTCCTCTGCTGCCTTTATATCATCCATCCATATAAAGTCACTGCCCACACAATCTGTCTGACGGTTGTATTAACTGCTCTCTGACTTCCATGATCTTCCTGAAGCCCAACTCTGACTCAGGTGGCTCTGCCTGGAAGCCTGTAAACAACCGGATCAAAGGTTTAAGCCCAGAATGCTTTCTTACCAATCTTCCTCTGGTCCCCTGCCAGCAATATGCCAACAGCTCTCATGTGAGTGGGTTTTCCAGGGTCTTCTTACTTGAATAATTCAAAGAAAAGAGTTTTTCCTTCTTCAAGGATATATACAGGCCATACTCAGCAGTGGGTCAGAAGAAAGGGCATCCTGAAAGCCCTCAGGGTGCACCTGCCAACGTCTCAGTTGAAAGTAGGTGGCAATTCAATGCTTAAAGTGATTCGAGAATAATGATTGTAGTTTTTCAATGTTTCATATTTAAGAGAAATCTGTGGAAATGCTGAGCCGTATTATTCTTTATTCATGTGAGAACATTTAATTTATGGAGTCAGTCAGTAATCAATCCATCACATGAACATCGAACTCTTCTTTGTGGTGATTATGGTCAGGATCTTCTTTTCTAGCTACTTGGAAATATACAATATAATATTATTAACCCTAGTCAGCCTAGAACACCAGAGCGTATTCTTGCTGTCTACCTCTAACTTTGTACCTTTTAAGCCACTCTTCTTGTCACCCATGCCCCCTTCTCTTCCTGGCCTCTGGTAACCATTATTCTACTCTCTACTTCTACGGGAACCAGTTTTTCTTAAAAAAATATTTTACGTGAGTGAGACCATGTATTTGTCTTTCTGTTAGATAAGGTTTAAATTAAATTGACAGATAATAAATTTATCATGTGCCTTTTTCCCTCATCACAGATCCCCCATTATTACTGTCTTACAGTAGTGTGGTGCATTTGTTACAATTAATTATATAATATTTATAAATTATTAGTTAAATCCCCTAATTTACATTTTGTGTTTTTTGTTGTTGTACTTCTCTGGTTTATTTCTTTGACAAATGTGTACTGTCTAATATTCAACCTTAAAATCACATACAGAATAGTTTCACTGTTAATAATCTCTTGCTTCACCTATTAATCCTTTTCCACTTTCTCTGGAATTCCTGAAAACTACTGATCTTTCTACTGTCTCTAAGTTTGCCTTTTTTCAGAACATCATGTAGTTTTAATCATAGAGTATGTAGCTTCTTCCTGCTGAACTATTTTACTTAGCAATATACATTAGAGGTTATTTCATTTATTTTCATTGTTGTAACACCTGGATCATGAATGTCCCAGCCTCCAGAACCGTGAAAAATAAAAATCTGCAATTTAAATCACCCCATCTATGGTATTTTGTTAAAACAGCCTGAACTGACTAAGATACATAATTCATGAGGTGACATGAAGTTCTGAGCTGCACGGAAGGGAAGTTTTTCTCAGCATCAATTTCACCTTAGGTAAAAAATGTTGTAATACCCACCAAGTTGAACTTGAAAGGTGGATCCTCCAGTAAAACCTTGTGCCTTCCCCGCAGGTGTTCTAGGTGCTTGTTTGGGGGGCTTTTGAATTGACCACTGTTTTCCATCTGGTATTCTAAGTTCACCAAGAGAACAAAAGGCCTGAGAAGAACTACACAGTATATTATGATCTTAATGGTGATTTCTTTTTTATAATTGTGGGTGTCCTCAACAACCAGGAGAAATAGTTTGTGTTCTGGAACAGTTACCTGCTGAGGAAAGACCTAGATGAAAAGAAAGATGGAGCTCTCCTGCTGGCTTTAGTCTGGAGATCCCCCTGATTCCAGCTTCCTGCTGGCAATTAGGATCGGGGTGTGGTGTAAAGGATTATTTTTGCAGGGAAAGAACTATGGCCATACCCTGTAGCCCCAGTGCAGCTGTGTTCCCTGTAGGCGGTATGGGTTTGTGTGCGTGGGACTTTAGAGGTGTCCATGGGGGCATTGTTTGGTGTGATTGTGAATGTGTGTGGGAGTGTGCAGGGGTGAGAGTGTTCCCACTTACACCGAACAACTGCTAGTGTCAACTGTCTAAAAGAAAACCCCATCACCACTGTGTGCTTAACACACACTGACTCATTCACCACTTGGCATGGGGGCATTGTTTGGTGTGATTGTGAATGTGTGTGGGAGTGTGCAGGGGTGAGAGTGTTCCCACTTACACCGAACAACTGCTAGTGTCAACTGCCTAAAAGAAAACCCCATCACCACTGTGTGCTTAACACACACTGACTCATTCACCACTTGGCACAGCCATACCTAGGGGTTTGTCTTCTATCCCCACTACTCAGAAAGGACAGACCTAAGCTCTTGAGAGAGCCTAAGTGTGAATGCAGGGGTGTGGCCCATGTGGAAGCTCTGAACTACTGTACTGCATTCATCACTCAACAGTGGGTCATTAGTCACAGTGCAAAGGTGTTTCAGCATTCACATGTGTGCCTGCAAGTTCCTGAGCACACAGAGGTCTCAACCACTGTCTGTCATTATAAAGTAGCCTCTGTGGTCACACAGCCCAGGTCTTCTTCAGTGTGTATTATTCTAGATGTTGGCACAGATACCGGTGTGAGAAGGACTTAGAAAACCAATGTCCCTCTGCTCAGCCACTGATTCTGAGAAGGTCAAGGCGCCATGTAAAATAACTTCTTCCACTTCTGTCTATAATTCATTATTTTTCTGACAAAGGATTAGTGAGTGAACAAAATCGTATATTTTTCCTGGAATTAAATCTAGTCCCCCAATGTAACTTTGCTTTTAATCAATTGCAAACCTAATACAACAGAGGAGAAATGTACCAGCAGCATGTGTGGGCGCGTGGAGGCTGAGATGGTCTTCGGTGATGGCAAGAAGACAGTGGCAATTTAGCTGTAGCTCAATACGGGCAGGAGGAGAGATGGGGTCTGTCACTTAATAGTAGTGTAGAGTTTAGTGTATTTGTAAATGCCACCTAAACCAGCATTTCATGTTGGTTTAGGTGGCATTTAGCTCCACACTTGAGTGCTCTGTGTCTCACTCCTTTCCTCCTCCTCTCCTTTTCTGGGCTTCCTCGACCCTGTGGGATGGCCCAGCAGCAGCTCAGTCCAGGCTGGTGAACCAGCCAAGTCCATCTACTCTAGATCTGCATCCACATTGAGCAAATTCCCTGAGTAATTCATGAGCAACACCACCAGTGCAGTGACAGTGACTCTGTGTCCTCCTGGCTCCTTGAGGGTCTGTTGGAGGAAGACATCTTCCAATGCCAAGGTAACACTGTTGTCTGTCTTTGTCTGAGATAGACATGAAGCTTTTTTGGTTCACGAGGGTACTTCGAAAATTTCTGCTGCCTGTCTTTGTCTGAGATAGACATGAAGCTTTTTTGGTTCACGAGGGTACTTCGAAAATTTCTTGAAAAGATTCATATTACCTTTCAATTCTATTTTTTCCCAAACTCTTCAAGTACACTTGTATTTTATTTTCAAATTAATTCGTGAATGAAAATCTGACAATGTTCTGTATAGACGATACACACAGTGCATCATGGTGGTGGTGGGAGTGTCAACTGTGAGTCTCTTACCAACTGACACCTGATTTGGGAGGGCTTTTACAGTGACAGCCTCAACTTGTAATCTGTACGCGAGGGCCCAGTCCTCAGCACCAATATTCCTTCGGCATTAGGAATTTTGTAATTGTCAACCAACATCTACTTGATAGGCACATCCTCCAGAAAAGTTCATGCAGTTTTCCCAGGTGTCCTCTGCACTTGCTTTTGTGGCTTCAACTTTGCTACAATTTCCCATCTGTTTTTCTAAAGTAACCAAGAAACAAAAGACTTGTGAGAACAATACACAGAATCACTTGATTCTCAGTGTTTTCATTTCTGAAATTGCAGGTCATCTCAAGAGTAAGAAAAATTTGCATGTATTCTGCAGTCACTTAGTTGGTGAGAAAAAATAGGTGATAAGAAAGATGGGGCTGTCTTGCTGACTTTAGTCTGGACAGCCTCCCTGATTCTAGGTTCTCCTGTTTACAAGTGGCCCTGCTGGGAATCCCATGGACATGGATGTTGGCCCTATTGTTTTAGGATCTCTAGGGCCTCACAAAGCACCTGGTGCTTGTGCATGTTCTCAGGAAATACTATGTGATTAAAGATAACAGCAGACCAGTAAACTACTCTCCAAGGAAAAACCGGTGAGGGAAGTTCCATCTTCCCCATCCTTATATCTCCAGAGCTGCATTCTCCAGTGTGGTAGTCTTTAGCCACATGTGTCTCTTTGTATTTAAGTTAACTGAAATAAATAAATTAAAAATCCAGTTGCTCATCACACTAGACACATTTTAAGTGTCCAACAGCCCTGTGTTTACAACACAGAGAAAACACTCCCATCCTCACAGAACAGTGTCTGGGCAGCAGCTCTGAGCCTGGCATGGGATCTGCTCATTGAATTCATCTAACTCGATGTGCCCATTACAGCTGGAATTTCAGGTTGATGCAGTTGCAGCGACAGCTGTAAAGATCCAGTGGATATGGGGAAGTGAGGAATTGAAAGAGGGTCCTCTCTCTGATTTCAAGTCTTGCAGATGTGAGCAATGCCTTGTTGAAGGACATGGCCCAGGGGAGTTCTGAGAAGCAAGTTAAGAGAGCAGGTGTTGCTATGTGAGCCAGTGTGGGCTCAACTGCACCAGGGAGGCCTGTGTGAGCCCTCTCTCTAATGATGTTCTTGCTGATGTTTGCATCACTAAAGATTGGATTTGCCATAGGAGAGGTGACTCCAGGAGTGGTGATGAAAGAGTCCCCATGGAGATAAAAACCCTTGGATAGAGGATACAACAGAAGTGCATTCCCACGAGAAGTCTAGTTATACCTGCTGCTTTGGGGACTGAAGATGGGGTGTATGAAATCAGAAATAGTAAAGAAATGTGTTCTTTTCATATTTTCATGGCATAATTAAAAGAGCTGTTATGTCTATGGGCTTTGAATGCAACATATATATACTTTTTAAATTATACATACATGTGGGGTACGATGTTTATTTTCAATAATTGTGTAGAATGTGTGGTGGTTAGATCAGGATAGTTAGCTTATTCATCATTCCAATACACAATCATTCTTTGCGTCCATTGACCAATTCCTCATTAGCCCCTTCCCTCTCCGCCTCCCCTCCCCTTTTCCACCTCTAGTTTTATAAAAGTTCAATGTATTACTGTGATTGTTGTTTCTTTCTTTCTCTCTGTCTGTCTTTATTAATTTGTTTATTTATGGATTCAGCTCCCAGCTATGAGAGAGAACATGTGGTATTTCTCTTTCTGTACCTGGGCTGTTTCACTTAGGATAATTTTCTCCAGAGTCATCCACGTTGTTGCAAATGGTAGAATTTCATTCTTTTTTTATGGCTGAGTAGTATTCCATTGTGTATATATACCACAATTTCCTTATCCAGTCATTCACTGATGGACATTTAGGTTGGTTCCATCACCTAGCTATTGTAAATAGAGCTGCAAAAACATGGGAGTGCAGGTATGCCTTAGACCTGAATGAAATACTTTTAATCATCTTCTCTTGATTTGCTATTTAAAGACTATTTTTTCCTGCAAGATCCACTTTTTTCTGCCTCTGCCACACCAAAAGGTCAAAGCTTTTAATTTTGTGTGATTATTAACTCTTGAGAGCTGAGCACAAGTGCTACTGGGTAGGGTTTTGATGTTGACCTACAATACAGGAATCTGGTAGGCATAACTCTCTCACAGACACTGAACCTGGAGACAGAGTTCTTCCAGTGTGTGTTTGGGTGGCGGTCGAGACCCTTCCACTTCTGCACTTTCAGGTCTGGTATCAGAAAGTTCATTATTTCTGGTCTTGCTGTTTACTCCTTGTCTAACAATATTCCCATGGTTGGAAACTTAAAAACTCTACCTAAGGGTAATGCAACTGTAATAAACTCAGCTACTTCTATGGTGAGCTCTAGGGCTGGTGGCCACTTAGAGGCCAAAGCTTCACAGCTGTGCACAGCTCAGTCACTGAATGCAGGCTGGCCCTGGAAGAGTTAGTAATCTTGAGTGATCCCTTACCCAAGGGCAAGATCCATAAAGGATCTCAGATGACATCCAGCCATTCAGTTCTAAAGAGGGACATCATGGTTGGACACCATCACATTCTCTAAAGTCTGAGATTTGTACTGTTTAGACTCACGTGCTTCATGGAATACTCCCCAGGAGCAGTTTCCCCAGGAATCTTTTAGGCCTCTTTTCCTGGAAGGGGAATTTAGAGAAGTCACCAGTGAAATGAACCAGAGGCCCTGCTGCTACAGCTGATCTCAAGCTGTGACTGATGCTAATCGTCCTCCTCCACCATCTATTCTGGATTCCCCTTTCTATAGACAGAAATTTCATGGACCAGTAAGAATTCATGTGTTGAAGTCCCAGTGTGATGATATTAGAAGGTGGGGTATTGGGGTCGTGATTGGGACATGAGGGCAGAGCCTTCGTAAGTCGAATCAGTGCCCTTATAAAAGAGATTCCAGAAAGCTCTCTCCCCTCTTCCACTCTGTGAGGAATCCAGTGTGATGATATTAGAAGGTGGGGTATTGGGGTCGTGATTGGGACATGAGGGCAGAGCCTTCATAAGTCAAATCAGTGCCCTTATAAAAGAGATTCCAGAAAGCTCTCTCCCCTCTTCCACTCTGTGAGGAAACAGCAAGAAGACAGCTGGCTTGGATGAAGAATTGGGTCCTCATTAGACCTTGATATTGGACTTCCCAACCTTCATAAATGTGAGAAATACATTTCAGTTGTTCACAAGCCAACCAGTTTTTGGTATTTTGTTATAATGTCCTGAATGGACTAAGAAACTCACTTTTGATGAGCACCTGGTCCAGCCCAGGTGGCTTAACCTGCTGGGATTTATCAGAACCTCATCCCTCAGGTTTCTGAGCTGAGTCACCAAATCATTCTCAGGGCTGTGCTGCTGCAGCAACCACTCATCAGAATGGGTGAGGGGGACATGTCAGCAGATCTCATTCATGTGTACCACGACATGTCCCGTCCTCATTGTGTAAGAGCAGACCCACTTCATCCTGGTGACTAGTGTCGACTGTTCCTGCAAGTTTGATGACGTCTTTCTTTACATGCTGGTCTCTTGAAATGACGGTGTTAAGTGACTCAGTGGATCTGAACTTGGGGTTCCTTGGGTATTTTGCTCTGTCTTCTCTTGGACATATTCACATAAATGATTCAGGCCCTTCAAATTCACAAAGCCCAGAGTTGTAGAGAATGAACATACACATTCCCCATGAGGAAAACTAGGGATGATGGAAACAAGGGTTTCTCCTACTCGTACTCTGTAGTATCAAGATCCATATAAATTTCCAATTCAGGATGCTAGTCATGGGTTATAGTATATACACATTCTCACATAGGACACTCACCCTGGAGAGTGTCACCTTGGGGCAGGTGCCTTTGCTGTACTTTCAGCTGCTCTGACTGCTCTACCCTCGCCTCTACCATTGCATATGGGGTGCTCTGGGACGGCCACATCATATCGGAGGCCACTCTTTGTGGCTGAGTCCAACCCTTCTGTTGCTGACTGCTTGGAGTTTTCTACTGAGTGCTCCAAATGCAGGCATAAAAAGTGCTCCTTTTAAGGGAGATCTTGGTAGCACATAACTTTGTGCCCCACAAGGGGTTCTTGAGGTATAATCACTAGAATATACTGGCTGAGGCAGGAATCTGAGGCCCTAGTTAGTGCTTATTAAAACCTTGACAAGGGCCCCTGTTTTAATCATTTTCCCACTGCCTATTGGACTCCCAGCCCTGGGCTCTTCTGGGCTGCTGTCAGTGAGAACTGGCTCACCACTTGTGACCATACTCCTTGGCAGGGGACAGGATTGCAGAATGTCCACTCTGCTAAGTCAAGAAGAAATGAAGAGGCACTATTTACCTTTTTCAATTGTTTAAAGTGTTTTTCTATTTCCATTCCACAGTTATTGTTTTTTCTAATACTGTTTGTTGTCTTATTTCACAGTTTTAAGTGCTTATTTCAGTACCTCTCAAATTTTTTTTGAATATTTTCTACATTTCCTTTAGTATAAATAATCCTACATGTACATAGAAATTTACATTTAGCATTTATATTTCTGGAGTCAATCCCGTTCTTTTGGATTGTTTTTGTGTTTAATTTTGCTCTAGACTCCTCTGAGAGGTCCATGAGAGAGATATGTAATTTGTAATATGTAATTTATTTATTTTGCTGCTATGTTTATATTTACAGATAAAATCATAGGTGTATTGCATCACTATCACATCAAACTTTTGTACAGTAAATAAATGCTGGCTGACCTAAATTCAGAATTAAGTGTGTGTGTGTGTGTTCTTTTGTCACTCCTGTTCACTACCTGTGCAGCACCTGATCTATCATTGCACTAGCTTTAAGATCACATTTTTATTTATTTATTTATTTTTTAAACTGGCAAGCATTTATTTATTCATTTTAATTTGTCAATATACAATGTAGTAGATTTTCGTGTTACTATACCCATTCCTCCTCTTCCCACCTCCCTCTCCCCCGTCTCCCTCCCCATCAACATCACATTTGTCCACTACCTTAACAAGTTCAAGGAATTATTGTGATTGTTGTGTCTTCTCTCCTCCCCCCCCTCCCCATTACTTGTTTGTATATTTATTTATTTATTTTTATTACCTCCTGCATATAAATGTGAACATGCGGTATTTCTCTTTTTGTGCCTGGTGGGCACAAAACTTTATTTCACTTAATATAATTTTCTCTAAGTCCATCCACATTGCTGCGAATGGTAGTATTTCATTCTTTTCTACAACAGAGAAGAATTAAATTGTGTAGATATTCCACAGTTTCCATATCCACTCATCCGATGATGGGCATTTAGGCTGGTTCCAAGTCTTGGCTATTGTAAATAGCGCTGCAATAAACATGGGAGTGCAGGTATCCTTTCGACATGATGATTTCCATTCTTTTGGGTATATACCCAGCAGTGGGATAGCTGGATCATATGGGAGATCTATCTGTAATTGTTTGAGGAACCCCCATACCATTTTCTATAAAGGCTGCACCATTTTGCAGTCCCACCAATGGTGTAGGAGGGTTCCCTTTTCACCACATCCTCGTCAGCATTTATTATTCTCAGTCTTTTGGATATTAGCCATCTGATCCGGAGTGAGATGATATCTCAGAGTGGTTTCGATTTGCATTTCTCTGATGCTGAGTGATGTTGAACATTTTTTCATGTGTCTGTTGGCCATTCGTATATCTTCCTTTGAGAAATGCCTATTCAGCTCCTTTGCCCATTTTTTATTTGGGTTACTTGATTTTTTTGTTAAGTTGTTTGAATTCCTTGCATATTCTGAATATTAATCCTTTGCAAATATACTTTGCAAATATTTTCTCCCACTCTGTTGGTTGTCTTTTCACTCTGTTAATTCTTTCTTTTGCTGTGCAGAAGCTTTTTAGTTTGATATAATCCCATTTGTTTTTCCTTTGGTTGCCTGTGCTTCTGTGCAGAAGCTTTTTAGTTTGATTCCTTGCATATTCTGAATATTAATCCTTTGCAAATATACTTTGCAAATATTTTCTCCCACTCTGTTGGTTGTCTTTTCACTCTGTTAATTCTTTCTTTTGCTGTGCAGAAGCTTTTTAGTTTGATATAATCCCATTTGTTTTTCCTTTGGTTGCCTGTGCTTTGGGGGTCATATTCATAAAGTCTATGCCAAATCCTACTTCCTGAAACACTACATTTTTAATATAAAAGATAAATTTTAAAAAACCTGAGCTTAGAACAATGGACTTGACCTCCCCTCTGGGGCCATGGAGAATGAGCTTCTTCACTCCACACTGGCTCGAAGCAGCCTCCATGTAAGAAGATGGGAGATATTAGGAGCAAGGGATGAGGCTGAGCTGGGTTGTTTGTGTCTCACTTCCCCATCTGCATCTGTCACTGTGGAAGTGGTCGCTGAACCACAGAGCACAGTAATACTTGGCCTCATCCTCAGGCTGGGCCCCCGTGATGGTGAGGGCAGCCTTGCCTCCAATGAGGGAGCCTGAGAATCGGGCAGGGACCCCTGACAGCCGGTTGCTGGTGTCACCTATTAGACCCCCGAGTACCTGGTTGGGTTTCTGCTGGACCCAGTTTGCATAGTTACTGGTGGTGACAGCACCAGCACTGGAGCCACAGGTGAATGTGACGGTCTCTCCAGGAGTTGTGGACAGTGAAGTTTCCTGAGTCACCACAACCTGGGATGTGGCTCCTGAGAGCAGGTGAGACACCAAACGGTCAGGAGGGAAGACAGGGGACATGACAGTTCAGTGTTGACTCCCCTCCCACAAACCAGCCCAGAAAGTCCCCCTGAGCTGTGCAGTGAGCCAGAAGTGTGAGCAGGAGAAGAGCCCAGGCCATGGTGCAGACAGTCCCGTGCTGTGCTTACAAGACTGCTCACCCCAGAGTCTCCCCAACAGCTCTCATTATAACTCCTGACACCCTGTGGGCATGAGGCTTTCATGCAAATGAGCTCCTCTCCAAGGACTCAGCACCTTGGCCAGGTCACAGTTAAGAGTTCTTACACATCAGTAACCACATGTTCACGGGACCCAGGGCCTGGGGGTCTTTTTCACAGCTGTCTTTGCTTCCCCAGGGCTCTGCCTACAGCGCCCTCTAGTGTCCTGGAGGGAAATCACTGTTGGAAGGATGCCCTCCTGCGGGTCTTTCTCCTCCCACTTCTTCTCATGTCTGGAGTTCGTGAATCTTTCGGAAGGTCACATTTAGCACCTGGGAGACACCACACTGGAAGCTGGTGAAGGAATCTGGGATGGAGAGGCTTGAGTGCATCACTGCCTCCCTTTCTTCTTGGTCCAATTCACACTCAGTGGCCATCTGCTGAGTAGTAGAGTCGGGATCTTGGACACTCCTGGTGTCTTAGGCTCCCAAGAAACCCAGTGACTATTGTGTCTATCTAGCCACGTGGTCTTTTCACTGTCCCTTCTTAAAATTTTGGGTTTCTTTTGCGGCCCAGTAGCATTTCAAAATTGGCTTTTGAATAGTGTTTAGTTCCCTACTGCTCACCCTGTATCTACATCATGCTTATTTCGTTAGTGCTTGCCAAACACTCCACATGGTGTTTTTATTAGTATTTTTCTCTCATGGCAGGTAGTTCTCCTAACCCAGGGTCAGATGGCTCCAGTGGCAGGAACGATTACCTCATGCAGAGCATGCTGAACACTTCCCTGCCCTGTGACCCTTCAGTCTGCTATCTTGCTGTTATCACCTGAAATTGTGTCAGAACAGTTTTCCCAACTGCGGAACAAGTGCTTCCAAAAGCAGAATAGGCCAACCCAAGTGTTGTGATTCCATCTGGGGAGTGAGAATTGTGAG
Organism: Galeopterus variegatus; assembly: GCF_000696425.1. NCBI lineage: Eukaryota > Metazoa > Chordata > Mammalia > Dermoptera > Cynocephalidae > Galeopterus > Galeopterus variegatus. Next base: position 61,680 of record NW_007735595.1, read on the forward strand.
ATATAATAATGTACCTTTTATTTTGGAAGGTATGTCTGAAAATGCTATATACTGGGGGAGTCCAGGTGTATTAGTGGATGCACCAATATAAGGGGCCCCTGATATTTCATAGTGATTGCCCCCCTCCTCTGAAGGGCTTTAGTCTTAACAAAGACTTTAATGTACTTCTCATTTGCTGCTCATCTTGTTTAAATAAATTGATGTCAGGAATATAATGTATCAATGGGATGTTCTATGGAATGTGCAGATGGTCCAGTTCCTTTGGGGATATCGTCTTGGGGCAAATCTTTAAGTGTACTGTTGTCCATTCCACGTGAGTGTGAATTATATCTCATCTCCTGTACTGCCTACTGATAGGTAAGGAAAAGTGTGCATTCACCAGGTTTATAGCTACGTACCTTTAAACTAAAACTGTGTTCATCTGTTCTGGCAAATATACCACATGAAGCACAGCAGCTGCAATCAAGGTACTATTTGTGAGTATATAGTAGTCCACATTCGCCTGTCCGAATCCATCTGTTTTTGTTCTTTTTTCTGTGGGTGGTGATTGCTATTGTTTATAAGCCAGATAAACAGATAAAATGAGGATATGTTGGGACCAATACCACTGCATCATTGTGGGTGGCACTAATCTGTGCTATTTTCCAAGATATTGTTACTTTTGAGTTTTCATCTTAAAATGAATGAGTCAAGGCATGGTTCCAGGAGCTTCTCCTTGTCATTCTCGATGACAGTGCTCTTATTCCCTAGCCTCGTCACCAGGCCAATGAACTAGTGTGGAAATCATAGTAATGTGTACACCAGGTGATTTTATGGATCCAAGAGACGTGCTATAAAATGTTCCTCTACTAAGTGAAACGTCCAAACATTTCCAGTCTAATGGGGAGATAATGATACATTTGATCCCTAAATATCAATGTCACCTAAATTGTGTGTTCTACAATACTCAGCTTTTTTGGCTATTTCCTTTTCCCCAGAATACAGTCAATTAAGTGACCACAGGTCACCTTGGTTCAGCACTGGGTGATCATTACAATATCCTTTGGTCAAGTGGAGACTTCCTCATAGGATCCTGAGCTAAATTTCAATTAATAGTTTCTGGGGATGAAAAATGGACCTGATTGGGCATCACCTGCAAATGCAAACATACAATGTCATGTGGTGTCTGCACCAATTGTGTTTTATTGAGGACGTTTACTGGGATGGGCTCAGCCAAGCTCACAGCTCTTCTACCTCTCATGATCCTAGTGAGAAGCAGAAGTGGGCTGGGCCAAGGACAGCTGGATGGATTTGGGGTTGTGCTTCAGGAGAAGTACCCTCTGAAATGCTCTCTCTATACATTGGTAAACCAGAAGCTGTAATGTTAGACGTGATAGCAAGAGAGTGGGTAGGTGCTTAGGGGAGAGACATGGATAAGACTGGAATCAGAGCTCACATCACCTGGAGAACTCGGGGGAAACTCGGGTCACTGGGAAGAAGTAGAGAAAAGTCCAGGCTAGATCAGGTCTGGAAACCCTGAGAGAGACATGGGGGTCACCCACAGGGCATCTTGCTTGGAAAAGAGGAACAGAGAAGATGCTCTTGAGGAGCCATTTCCCAAAACTCCTTTAGTCAGTTTCCAGGCTAGATCAGGTCTGGAAACCCTGAGAGAGACATGGGGGTCACCCACAGGGCATCTTGCTTGACTCCCACTATTATTTGAAGCCACTACAAAGGCCCCACTCTGTACTAGGAGGTGGAAAAGAGGAACAGAGAAGATGCTCTTGAGGAGCCATTTCCCAAAACTCCTTTAGTCAGTCACCTGTGCACAGAGAAGGGTGAGGAGGAGAGACCAGGCCAGAGCAGGGGAGTCCCCAGAGTCAGCTTCATAAAACCCCAGAATGGAAATGCAGCTGTGATTCTTTCTTCTTTCACAGGATGGATGTTCATATTTTGAGTATGTCCCTAATCCCTGCTTGTCCCCAGCCTCACTGAAGTCTGGGCATGAGTAGCGATGAACTTGAAGTGCAGAAGAGATGTGGTTATTACAGGATCTGACTCAGTGTGAGAAGGGAGCCTGATGCTGGGAGTCCTGTGCACACGGGGAGGTCACAGACAGTCACAGCTCACTGTGGGGAAGACTCCGTCTGCTCAACACCCGGGAAACACAGAGACCTGCTTCCTCTGAGCTTCAGGAGGGAAAAAACACTTCCCAGAGACAGGCTAGAACTAGCAGCTGTAGGGGCACGTGATTTCACTCTTAGAGCTGGTCAGTGGAGCTGGTCTTGGGTCTTGCTGGGCCCAGTGACGAACCAAAACCTCTCAGACCATACCCATCTCTGAGTCAGGCCCAGACCCTGGGCTGCACCTGTGGTATGGTTTGAATGCCCCTCCAAACTCATGTTTGCCATTGTAACAGTACTAAGAGGTGGACCTTTAAGAGGTGATTAGGTCATTAGGGCTCCACCCTCATGAATGGGTTAATGTTCTTTTCTTGGGAGTGGGTTAGTTATCATGAGAGTGAGTTCCTGATTAAAAAAAAACAAGTGGAGTTCAGCCGGATTTTCTCTCTCTGTCTCCCATGCTCACTTGCACTTCTGCTGTGGGACATTGCTGTACCATGGCCATCACCAGCTGCCAGCACTATGCTCTTGAACTTCCCAGTATTCAGAACTGTGAGCCAAATAAACTTCTATTCTTTATAAATTACCCAGTTGTTGTGTTAAAACAACAGAGAATGGACTAAGACAGAATGTGTGGGGTCAACAACCTACTTCTCTGTCCATCATCTCCCTGAAGGAAAACTTTGTGCTAAGAAATTTATGCTTTTGTCGATGTGATCAGGTCAAGAACATATTACTAAAGAATTAAGTTAATGTTTTACTAATGGAAAGGGGAGAACCTTTTCAAAAGCAAATGTCCTAGAAAAATTAGGAGCTGGCTAACGAAGTGACAACAGAAGTCACCCCTAAGCTAGACTTGGTCCCACGCGGTACTGCAGTGACTGTACCAGGCAGGGAGAATGTCATGGAGGTTTTGGTGTCACCTCCCTCTGAGTATGGAGCACTGTGTAAGTGCCACTGTTGCCATGGTATGTTTGACAATAATAGTCAGCCTCGTCCTCAGGCTGCAGCCCAGAGATGTGCAGAACACCTGCATTGGCCGAGGCATCTTTGGACCCAGAGAAGCGGCTGGGGACCCAGGAGCCCTGGCTCTTGTCTGAGTCAGAGTAGAATCTCAGGAGATATCTGGGAGGCTGGTCCCTACCTGAGAAGTGAGAGGAGCACAAGGAGGAGAGGGGCCCAGACCATGGTGGACACAGCCCTCCTGAGGTCCAGAGCTGGAGTGGGCTGTCCCAGGCCTCTCTAATCCTTTCCTCAGGCCTCACAGAGGAGGGTTATTGATGCAAATGTGGTCCCACCCCCTGTCTGCCCCTGTCACTCCCCATGAATTCATTCAAGATTTGGGGACTGGTGGATGGAGGAGACTGCAGGCAGGGCCTGGGAGGAGGAAGATGCTGGAACCACACCCAGAGAGGACACAGCTGCCGTGTGTGCATCAGTGAGCTCAGGCTCCACTACCCTACCTCTGGGAAATTTGGGGGAAGGCACAGCTGTGGGCATCCACTGTGCAGACCCTGAGACAGACCACAGCGCCCCCTGCTGCCCACAGGACAGACTTTAGTGTCTCAGTGGAAATCAAGTCAGTGGAGTCACCTGAGAGCCCGATCACTGGCAGGCCACAGACACCCAGGCCCATGCCCCTGCTCTGTCCTGAGTTACTGATATTAAAAAATAGCCTTTTCTGGTAAGAGGATAACTAGGAAAAGGAGATGTGGGAAATATGACAACCATGAAAGAAAAAGAGGTTATAATGAGGTGAGAATACAGAGGTCTCTGGGAGCAAAGGCCTGAGCAGCTCCTTCCACAGGGTCCAGGGAGGAGGTGACTGTGATCTGGGTCTTAATGGAGAGGGGGGTCCTGAATCAGGACAAACAAATCTTACCATAGTCCTGGAAGACAAACAGTGAGGTGAGAATACAGAGGTCTCTGGGAGCAAAGGCCTGAGCAGCTCCTTCCACAGGGTCCAGGGAGGAGGTGACTGTGATCTGGGTCTCAATGGAGAGGGGGGTCCTGAATCAGGACAAACAAATCTTACCATAGTCCTGGAAGACAAACAGAATTTTGGGAAATAATCAAACTTATTAAATTGCATGGCACGTTTACGAGGTGGCAAAAATGGAATTTGCAAAGTAGGTAAGGAAATGTGAATCCGGACTGTAGAGCTCCCTGTGTGTCACATTGAGGAGCTTGATTGCATCATCTGGAGTTGCTACAGATGTAAACAGGAGACATGACTGATGACACATTTTAGAAAGACACCACTGGTGTCGGGACCAACAAGGTGTCTAAAGGTAGCAGAGCTGTTGAGGGTGTGTCAGGTGGGGCTGAGGGCTGATCCTACAGGGATCTGGAGGAGGAATGGATGAGAGATGCTCGGGAGGAAGAGAACACAGGGTGACTGTGTCCTTGGATGGAAGGCGACAGGGATGGCGATGAGGCTGAGGGTTGTAGTCGAGTGGACCGGGTGGGTTTTGTCATTATTTACTATCATGGAAGGTATGGTGGGGCGAGGGGTATTAATGGGGCTTGGTGTTCTATTTGTTATTGTGAAATTTCTGGGATCAGATGAAGACAGTAACATGGGATGTCAGGGCCCGTCATGTCAGCCATTTGCACCAAGGTGATAGCAGCGTCCCTGCGTGATGCACATCAGTCCTGAAGGAAAGTGTGGACAGTGTGAGAACAGGACTGAGAACAGACACCGGGATTGGCCTCTGCTACAGAATGAAAAAAAGTAATCGTAAAAAACAATTTGAAAAAAATAAAGAGATCATTGATTTATTTGTTCATGTGTTTAATCATTTAGGGATACATTATCATTAATCAACTACTCTTCTAATTTGGGCTCCGCATAAGTTTTATTTGGTTAATCACCTTGTTCAATGTTGCTGTTCTCTGTGTAGTATTTTTTTCCTGCTTATCTATTGATTTGCTACAAGTGTCATGTTAACATCTGCAAATATAATTGTGGATTGATTTTTCGTCCTTTTGCCACTCCTAATAAAAGCTTCATATACTTTAAAGCTATGTTTTTACCTTTAGTTTTTTAATGTGTTTTTATTTAGTAGATTATTTTATCAGTATGACATGTCACACTTTTCTTCTAGTAAAACTTCTTTAAATGTACTTCCTCAATGTATTCTATCTTAATAAAAATATAGCCACAACAGCTTTCTGCTGGTAAATGTATGCACAGTATATATATATATATATATATATATATTTTTAATTTAGCATATCCATATCTTTAAATTTGTCTCTTTTTATCTACATGTCCACCCATGTCTTTAACTGGAGTCTTAAGTTCATTTGCAGTTAATGTAATTACTGATATTGAATTTATATCTACATTAATCTTTATATCATCTTGGCTTTTTTTTCCCGCTATTTCTCCTTTGTTGCCCTTTTTTTTTCATGGATCAAATATTTCCATTTCATATTTTGTAGCTAAATACTTTTACATTCTAATATTTTAGTAGCAACTCTACAATTGCAGCATTGCTACCTTGACTTCTTATTGCCTACATTAAATTAATATTTTAATTTTTCCATAATTCAATAACCTTACAAAAGTTTACACAATTCTGCCCTCCTTAATACTTGTGATCCTCAGATGTTCTATTCTTACAAAGATATCAACTCCCCAAAAAACATTATTAGTGTTTGTCTTACCCTGTTGGGGATGTCCTAACAAAATGCCATAGGCTGGGTGGCTTAAAGAACAAAAACATTTTTCTCAACGTTCTGGGTGCTAGGAAGGACAGGATCAAGACCCTGGCATGGTTTGGTTTCTAGTGAGGGCTCTCTTTCTGCCTTGTAGAGGGCTTCTCTCTCCCTGTGTCCTGACATGTGTGGTTTGGGGTTGGGAAGAGAGAGACAGTGGGGAGGGAAGGGGAGAGAGAGAGAGAGAGAGAGAGAGAGAGAGAGAGAGAGAGAGAGAAAACCCTGTGTGTCTCTTATGGGGAGGTTAATCCTACTGGATTTGGGTCCCACCCCTATCATCTCACGTAAACATTATTAACTTCTTAAAGGTCCCATCTGCAAATACAGCCACACTGTTGTGAATTTTAAGAGGACACAAACATTCAGTCCTTTACAGTGTTGGCGTTTGTGATGTCTGATAGACATCAAATCATGATATATATCTAACACATTTTTCCTCTCTCTGTGCTGTGACACCTGCAGGAGTTTGAGTTGAGTGTCTGACAGGACTCTACTTCTTCAGCACCAAGAAAGTGCAGAAATTACCTTCATCTTAGCCTTTCAGATGTTCAAATTATCTCCCAGATTTCTGTCTAATGTGGGTTGGATTCCACATTAGTACTCACAAGGACCTACTCTCAATAATTTTCTTCCTCTTCCTCTAATTTTAAAAGACATCGAGTTTCAATCGATGCTATTTCAGCATCCTTTGATATGAACAAGTGGATTTTCTTTTTTCAGCCTATGTCACATTGAAGAAAAAAGAAAAGAAAAGAAAAGA